>NW_027445954.1:0-165722 GCF_038048845.1 Mixophyes fleayi
TAATCATGAATTGAATCATGAATCATGAATAAAGAATTGAATCATGCATCATAAATCGAATTATGATTCATGAATTGAATCATGAATTGAATCATGAATCATGAAAAAAATCATGAATTGAATCATGAATCATGAATCATGAAATGAATCATGAATCATTGATTGAATCATGAATCATGAATTGAATCATGAATCATGAATTGAATCATGAATTATGAATCATGAATCGAATCATGATTCATGAATCATGAAAAAAATCATGAATTGAATCATGAATCATGAATCATTGATTGAATCATGAATCATGAATTGAATCATGAATCATGAACTGAATCATGCATTATGAATCATGAATCGAATCATGAATCATGAATCGAATCATGAATCATGAATTGAATCATGAATCATGAATCGGATCATGAATCATGAATTGAATCATGAATCATGAATTGAATCATGAATCATGAATCATGAATCATGAATTGAATCATGAATCATGAATTGAATCATTATTCATGAATCATGAATCATGAATTGAATCATGAATCATGAATCATGAATTGAATCATTAATCATGAATTGAATCATGCATTATGAATCATGAATCGAATCATGATTCATGAATTGAATCATGAATCATGAATCATGAATTGAATTATGAATCATGAATTAAATCATGAATAATGAATCATGAATCGAATCATGAATTATGAAGCATTAATTGAATCATGAATCATGAATCATGAATCGAATCATGAATCATGAATTGAATCATGAATAATGAATCCAATCATAAATCATGAATTGAATCATGAATCATGAATTGAATCATGAATCATGAATTGAATCATGAATCATGAATCATGAATTGAAACATGAATCATGAATCATGAATTGAATCATGAATCATGAATTGAATCATGAATCATGAATCATGAAGTGAATCATTAATCATGAATCATGAATAATGAATTGAATCATGAATCATTAATCATGAATCATGAATTGAATCATGAAATAAATCATGAAACATGAAATGAATCATGAAACATGAATCATGAATTGAATCATGAATTGAATCATAAATTAAATTATGAATCATGAATCATGAATCGAATCATGAATCATGAATAAAGAATCAAATCATACATCATGAATTGAATTATGAATCATGAATTGAATCATGAATTGAATCATGATACATTAATCATTAAAAAAATCATGAATTGAATCATGAATCATGAATCATAAATTGAATTATGAATCATGAATTAAATCATGAATCATGGATCATGAATCGAATCATGAATCATGAATTGAATCATGAATCGTGAATCATGAAATGAATCATGAAATTAATCATGAATCGAATCATGAATTGAATCATGAATCATGAAATAAATCATGAATAATGAATCATGAATCGAATCATGAATCATGAATCATGAATCATGAATCATGAATCATAAATTGAATCATGAATTAAATCATGAATCATGAATTAAATCATGAATTATAATGTGAATCATGAATCATTAATCATGAATCATGAATAATGAATTGAATCATGAATCATTAATCATGAATCATGAATAATAAATTGAATCATGAATCATTAATCATGAATCATGAATTGAATCATGAAAGGAATCATGAAACATGAAATGAATCATGAATTGAATCATGGATAGAATCATGAATTAAATCATGAATCATGAATTGAATCAAGAATCATGAATCAAATCATGAATCATGAATAATGAATCATGAATTGAATCATGAATTATGAATAAAGAATCAAATCAGGCATCATGAATCGAATTATGAATCATGAATTGAATCATGAATTGAGTCATGAATCATCAATCATAAAAAAATCATGAATTGAATCATGAATTGAATCATGAATCATGAAATAAATCATGAATCATTGATTGAATATTATGGAAATCATGAATTGAATCATGAATCGTGAATTGAATCATGAATTATGAATCATGAATCGAATCATGATTCATGAATTAAATCATGAATAATGAATCATGAATAGAATCATGAATCATG
This sequence comes from Mixophyes fleayi, assembly GCF_038048845.1. NCBI lineage: Eukaryota > Metazoa > Chordata > Amphibia > Anura > Limnodynastidae > Mixophyes > Mixophyes fleayi. The sequence goes on from NW_027445954.1 coordinate 2,065, forward strand.
AAGCATTAATTGAATCATGAATCATGAATCATGACTCGAATTATGAATCATGAATTGAATCATGAATCGAATCATGAATCATGAATTGAATCATGAATCATGAATTGAATCATGAAATGAATCATGAAATGAATCATGAAATGAATCATGAATCATGAATTGAATCATGATTCATGAATTATGAATCGAATCATGATTCATGAATTGAATCATGAATCATGAATCATGAATTGAATCATGAATCATGAATTAAATCATGAATCACGAATCATAAATCGAATAAAGAATCATGAATTGAATCATGAATAGTGAATCATGAAATGAATCATGAAATTAATCATAAATCGAATCATGAATTGAATCATGAATCATGAAATAAATCATGAATAATGAATCATGAATCGAATCATGAATCATGAATCATGAATTGAATCATGAATCATGAATCATGAATCATGAATCGAATCATGATTCATGAATTGAATCATGAATCATGAATTAAATCATGAATCATGACATGAATCATAAAATGAATCATGAATAGAATCATGAATCATGAAGCATTAATTGAATCATGAATCATGAATCATGACTCGAATTATGAATCATGAATTGAATCATGAATCGAATCATGAATAGAATCATGAATCATGAAGCATTAATTGAATCATGAATCATGAATCATGACTCGAATTATGAATCATGAATTGAATCATGAATCGAATCATGAATCATGAATTGAATCATGAATCATGAATTGAATCATGAATCATGAATTGAATCATGAATCATGAAATGAATCATGAATTGAATCATGAATCATGAATTAAATCATGAATCATAAAATGAATCATGAATTGAATCATGAATTAAGTCATGAATCATGAAATGAATCATGAATTGAAACATGAATCATGAATTGAATCATGAATTGAATCATGAATCATGAATCGAGTCATGAATCATGAATCATGAATTGAATCATTAATAAAATCATGAATCGAATCATGATTCATGAATTGAATCATGAATCATGAATGATGAATTGAATTATGAATCATTAATTAAATTATAAATGATGAATCATGAATCGAATCATGAATTATGAAGCATGAATTGAATCATGAATCATGAATCATTGATTGAATCATGAATCATGAATTGAATCATGAATCATGAATTGAAGCATGAATCATGAATTGAATCATGCATTATGAATCATGAATGGAATCATGATTCATGAATGGAATCATGAATCATGAATCATGAATTGAATTATGAATCATTAATTAAATCATAAATAATGAATCATGAATCGAATCATAAATTATGAAGCATGAATTGAATCATGAATCATGAATCATGAATCGAATCATGAATCATGAATCATGAATCGAATCATGAATCATGAATTGAATCATGAATCATGAATTGAATCATGAATTGAATCATTATCTCAATCATTAATCATGAATCGAATCATGAATCATGAATCGAATCATGAATCATGAATCATGAATTAAATCATGAATAATGAATCATGAATTGAATCATGAATCATGAATAAAGAATTGAATCATGCATCATAAATCGAATTATGATTCATGAATTGAATCATGAATTGAATCATGAATCATGAAAAAAATCATGAATTGAATCATGAATCATGAATCATGAAATGAATCATAAATCATTGATTGAATCATGAATCATGAATTGAATCATGAATCATGAATTGAATCATGAATTATGAATCATGAATCGAATCATGATTCATGAATCATGAAAAAATCACGAATTGAATCATGAATCATGAATCATTGATTGAATCATGAATCATGAATTGAATCATGAATCATGAACTGAATCATGCATTATGAATCATGAATCGAATCATGAATCATGAATCGAATCATGAATCATGAATTGAATCATGAATCATGAATCGGATCATGAATCATGAATTGAATCATGAATCATGAATTGAATCATGAATCATGAATCATGAATCATGAATTGAATCATGAATCATGAATTGAATCATTATTCATGAATCATGAATCATGAATTGAATCATGAATCATGAATCATGAATTGAATCATTAATCATGAATTGAATCATGCATTATGAATCATGAATCGAATCATGATTCATGAATTGAATCATGAATCATGAATCATGAATTGAATTACGAATCATGAATTAAATCATGAATAATGAATCATGAATCGAATCATGAATTATGAAGCATTAATTGAATCATGAATCATGAATCATGAATCGAATCATGAATCATGAATTGAATCATGAATAATGAATCCAATCATAAATCATGAATTGAATCATGAATCATGAATTGAATCATGAATCATGAATTGAATCATGAATCATGAATCATGAATTGAATCATGAATCATGAATCATGAATTGAATCATGAATCATGAATTGAATCATGAATCATGAATCATGAAGTGAATCATTAATCATGAATCATGAATAATGAATTGAATCATGAATCATTAATCATGAATCATGAATTGAATCATGAAATAAATCATGAAACATGAAATGAATCATGAAACATGAATCATGAATTGAATCATGAATTGAATCATAAATTAAATCATGAATCATGAATTAAATCATGAATCATGAATCATGAATCGAATCATGAATCATGAATAAAGAATCAAATCATACATCATGAATTGAATTATGAATCATGAATTGAATCATGAATTGAATCATGATACATTAATCATTAAAAAAATCATGAATTGAATCATGAATCATGAATCATAAATTGAATTATGAATCATGAATTAAATCATGAATCATGGATCATGAATCGAATCATGAATCATGAATTGAATCATGAATCGTGAATCATGAAATGAATCATGAAATTAATCATGAATCGAATCATGAATTGAATCATGAATCATGAAATAAATCATGAATAATGAATCATGAATCGAATCATGAATCATGAATCATGAATCATGAATCATGAATCATAAATTGAATCATGAATTAAATCATGAATCATGAATTAAATCATGAATTATAATGTGAATCATGAATCATTAATCATGAATCATGAATAATGAATTGAATCATGAATCATTAATCATGAATCATGAATAATGAATTGAATCATGAATCATTAATCATGAATCATGAATTGAATCATGAAAGGAATCATGAAACATGAAATGAATCATGAATTGAATCATGAATCATGAATTGAATCATTGATAGAATCATGAATTAAATCATGAATCATGAATTGAATCAAGAATCATGAATCAAATCATGAATCATGAATAATGAATCATGAATTGAATCATGAATTATGAATAAAGAATCAAATCAGGCATCATTAATCGAATTATGAATCATGAATTGAATCATGAATTGAGTCATGAATCATCAATCATAAAAAAAATCATGAATTGAATCATGAATTGAATCATGAATCATGAAATAAATCATGAATCATTGATTGAATTATGAATCATGAATTGAATCATGAATCATGAATTGAATCATGAATTATGAATCATGAATCGAATCATGATTCATGAATTAAATCATGAATAATGAATCATGAATAGAATCATGAATCATGAAGCATTAATTGAATCATGAATCATGAATCATGACTCGAATTATGAATCATGAATTGAATCATGAATCGAATCATGAATCATGAATTGAATCATGAATCATGAATTGAATAATGAAATGAATCATGAAATGAATCATGAATGAATCATGAATCATGAATTGAATCATGATTCATGAATCATGAATCGAATCATGATTCATGAATTGAATCATGAATCATGAATCATGAATTGAATCATGAATCATGAATTAAATCATGAATCCCGAATCTTAAATCGAATAAAGAATCATGAATTGAATCATGAATAGTGAATCATGAAATGAATCATGAAATTAATCATAAATCGAATCATGAATTGAATCATGAATCATGAAATAAATCATGAATAATGAATCATGAATCGAATCATGAATCATGAATCATGAATTGAATCATGAATCATGAATCATGAATCATGAATCATAAATTGAATCATGAATTAAATCATGAATCATGAATTAAATCATGAATCATGAATTAAATCATGAATTATAATTTGAATCATGAATCATTAATCATGAATCATGACTAATGAATTGAATCATGAATCATTAATCATGAATCATGAATTGAATCATGAAAGGAATCATGAAACATGAAATGAATCATGAATTGAATCATGAATCATGAATTGAATCATGAATCATGAATCATGAATCATGAATCATAAATTGAATCATGAATTAAATCATGAATCATGAATTAAATCATGAATTATAATTTGAATCATGAATCATTAATCATGAATCATGAATAATGAATTGAATCATGAATCATTAATCATGAATCATGAATTGAATCATGAATCATGAATTGAATCATGAATCATGAACTGAATCATGCATTATGAATCATGAATCGAATCATGAATCATGAATTGAATCATGAATAATGAATCCAATCATAAATCATGAATTGAATCATGAATCATGAATTGAATCATGAATCATGAATTGAATCATGAATCATGAATCATGAATTGAATCATGAATCATGAATCATGAATTGAATCATGATTCATGAATCATGAATCATGAATTGAATCATGAATCATGAATTGAATCATGAATCATGAATTGAATCATTAATCATGAATCGGATCATGAATCATGAATTGAATCATGAATCATGAATTGAATCATGAATCATGAATCATGAATCATGAATTGAATCATGAATCATGAATTGAATCATTATTCATGAATCATGAATTGAATCATTAATCATGAATTGAATCATGCATTATGAATCATGAATCGAATCATGATTCATGAATTGAATCATGAATCATGAATCATGAATTGAATTATGAATCATGAATTAAATCATGAATAATGAATCATGAATCGAATCATGAATTATGAAGCATTAATTGAATCATGAATCATGAATCATGAATCGAATCATGAATCATGAATTGAATCATGAATAATGAATCCAATCATAAATCATGAATTGAATCATGAATCATGAATTGAATCATGAATCATGAATTGAATCATGATTCATGAATCATGAATCATGAATTGAATCATGAATCATGAATTGAATCATGAATCATGAATTGAATCATGAATCATGAATCATGAAGTGAATCATTAATCATGAATCATGAATAATGAATTGAATCATGAATCATTAATCATGAATCATGAATTGAATCATGAAATAAATCATGAAACATGAAATGAATCATGAAACATGAATCATGAATTGAATCATGAATTGAATCATAAATTAAATCATGAATCATGAATTAAATCATGAATCATGAATCATGAATCGAATCATGAATCATGAATAAAGAATCAAATCATACATCATGAATTGAATTATGAATCATGAATTGAATCATGAATTGAATCATGATACATTAATCATTAAAAAAATCATGAATTGAATCATGAATCATGAATCATAAATTGAATTATGAATCATGAATTAAATCATGAATCATGGATCATGAATCGAATCATGAATCATGAATTGAATCATGAATCGTGAATCATGAAATGAATCATGAAATTAATCATGAATCGAATCATGAATTGAATCATGAATCATGAAATAAATCATGAATAATGAATCATGAATTGAATCATGAATCATGAATCATGAATCATGAATCATGAATCATAAATTGAATCATGAATTAAATCATGAATCATGAATTAAATCATGAATTATAATGTGAATCATGAATAATGAATTGAATCATGAAAGGAATCATGAAACATGAAATGAATCATGAATTGAATCATGAATCATGAATCATGAATTGAATCATGGATAGAATCATGAATTAAATCATGAATCATGAATTGAATCAAGAATCATGAATCAAATCATGAATCATGAATAATGAATCATGAATTGAATCATGAATTATGAATAAAGAATCAAATCAGGCATCATGAATCGAATTATGAATCATGAATTGAATCATGAATTGAGTCATGAATCATCAATCATAAAAAAATCATGAATTGAATCATGAATTGAATCATGAATCATGAAATAAATCATGAATCATTGATTGAATTATGAATCATGAATTGAATCATGAATCATGAATTGAATCATGAATTATGAATCATGAATCGAATCATGATTCATGAATTAAATCATGAATAATGAGTCATGAATAGAATCATGAATCATGAAGCATTAATTGAATCATGAATCATGAATCATGTCTCGAATTATGAATCATGAATTGAATCATGAATCAAATCATGAATCATGAATTGAATCATGAAATGAATCATGAAATGAATCATGAAATTAATCATAAATCGAATCATGAATTGAATCATGAATCATGAAATAAATCATGAATAATGAATCATGAATCGAATCATGAATCATGAATCATGAATTGAATCATGAATCATGAATCATGAATCATGAATCATGAATCATAAATTGAATCATGAATTAAATCATGAATCATGAATTAAATCATGAATTATAATTTGAATCATGAATCATTAATCATGAATCATGACTAATGAATTGAATCATGAAAGGAATCATGAAACATGAAATGAATCATGAATTGAATCATGAATCATGAATTGAATCATGGATTGAATCATGAATTAAATCATGAATCATGAATTAAATCAAGAATCATGAATCGAATCATGAATCATGAATTGAATCATGAATAATGAATCATGAATTGAATCATGAATCATGAATTGAATCATGAATTATGAATAAAGAATCGAATCAGGCATCATGAATCGAATTATGAATCATGAATTGAATCATGAATTGTATCATGAATTATTAATCATGAAAAAAATCATTAATTGAATCATGAATTGAATCATGAATCATGATTCATGAAATAAATCATGAATCATTGATTGAATCATGAATCATGAATTGAATCATGAATCAAGAATTGAATCATGAATTATGAATCATGAATCGAATCATGATTCATGAATTGAATCATGAATCATGAATTAAATCATGAATCATGAAATGCATCATGAATCATGAATTAAATCATGAATCATGAAATGAATCATGAAATGAATCATGAATAGAATCATGAATCATGAAGCATTAATTGAATCATGAATCATGAATCATGACTCGAATTATGAATCATGAATTGAATCATGAATTGAATCATGATACATTATTCATTAAAAAAATCATGAATTAAATCATGAATCATGAATCATGAATTGAATTATGAATCATGAATTAAATCATGAATCATGAATCGAATCATGAATCATGAATTGAATCATGAATCGTGAATCATGAAGTGAATCATGAAATTAATCATGAATCGAATCATGAATTGAATCATGAATCATGAAATAAATCATGAATAATGAATCATGAATCGAATCATGAATCATGAATCATGAATTAAATCATGAATCATGAATCAAATCATGAATCATGAATCATGAATCATGAATCATGAATCATAAATTGAATCATGAATTAAATCATGAATCATGAATTAAATCATGAATTATAATTTGAATCATGAATCATTAATCATGAATCATGAATAATGAATTGAATCATGAATCATTAATCATGAATCATGAATTGAATCATGAAAGGAATCATGAAACATGAAATGAATCATGAATTGAATCATGAATCATGAATCATGAATTGAATTATGGATAGAATCATGAATTAAATCAAGAATCATGAATTGAATCAAGAATGATTTGAATCATGAATCATAAATAATGAATCATGAATTGAATCATGAATTATGAATAAAGAATTGAATCAGGCATCATGAATCGAATTATGAATCATGAATTGAATCATGAATTGAGTCATGAATCATCAATCATGAAAAAAATCATGAATTGAATCATGAATTGAATCATGAATCATGAATCATATAATAAATCATGAATCATTGATTGAATTATGAATCATGAATTGAATCATGAATCATGAATTGAATCATGAATTATGAATCATGATTCATGAATTGAATCATGAATCATGAATTAAATCATGAATAATGAATCATGAATAGAATCATGAATCATGAAGCATTAATTGAATCATGAATCATGAATCATGACTCGAATTATGAATCATGAATTGAATCATGAATCGAATCATGAATCATGAATTGAATCATGAATCATGAATTGAATCATGAAATGAATCATGAGATGAATCATGAATTGAATCATGAATTATGAATCATGAATCGAATCATGATTCATGAATTGAATCATGAATCATGAATTGAATCATGAATCATGAATCATGAAGTGAATCATTAATCATGAATCATGAATAATGAATTGAATCATGAATCATTAATCATGAATCATGAATTGAATCATGAAATAAATCATGAAACATGAAATGAATCATGAAACATGAATCATGAATTGAATCATGAATTGAATCATAAATTAAATCATGAATCATGAATTAAATCATGAATCATGAATCATGAATCGAATCATGAATCATGAATAAAGAATCAAATCATACATCATGAATTGAATTATGAATCATGAATTGAATCATGAATTGAATCATGATACATTAATCATTAAAAAAATCATGAATTGAATCATGAATCATGAATCATAAATTGAATTATGAATCATGAATTAAATCATGAATCATGGATCATGAATCTAATCACTGAATCATGAATCGTGAATCTTGAAATGAATCATGAAATGAATCATGAATCGAATCATGAATTGAATCATGAATCATGAAATAAATCATGAATAATGAATCATGAATCGAATCATGAATTATAATGTGAATCATGAATCATTAATCATGAATCATGAATAATGAATTGAATCATGAATCATTAATCATGAATCATGAATAATGAAAGGAATCATGAATCATTAATCATGAATCATGAATTGAATCATGAAAGGAATCATGAAACATGAAATGAATCATGAATTGAATCATGAATCATGAATCATGAATTGAATCATGGATAGAATCATGAATTAAATCATGATTCATGAATTGAATCAAGAATCATGAATCAAATCATGAATCATGAATAATGAATCATGAATTGAATCATGAATTATGAATAAAGAATCAAATCAGGCATCATGAATCGAATTATGAATCATGAATTGAATCATGAATTGAGTCATGAATCATCAATCATAAAAAAATCATGAATTGAATCATGAATTGAATCATGAATCATGAAATAAATCATGAATCATTGATTGAATTATGAATCATGAATTGAATCATGAATCATGAATTGAATCATGAATTATGAATCATGAATCGAATCATAATTCATGAATTAAATCATGAATAATGAATCATGAATAGAATCATGAATCATGAAGCATTAATTGAATCATGAATCATGAATCATGACTCGAATTATGAATCATGAATTGAATCATGAATCGAATCATGAATCATGAATTGAATCATGAATCATGAATTGAATCATGAAATGAATCATGAAATGAATCATGAAATGAATCATGAATCATGAATTGAATCATGATTCATGAATCATGAATCGAATCATGATTCATGAATTGAATCATGAATCATGAATCATGAATTGAATCATGAATCATGAATTAAATCATGAATCACGAATCATAAATCGAATAAAGAATCATGAATTGAATCATGAATAGTGAATCATGAAATGAATCATGAAATTAATCATAAATCGAATCATGAATTGAATCATGAATCATGAAATAAATCATGAATAATGAATCATGAATCGAATCATGAATCATGAATCATGAATTGAATCATGAATCATGAATCATGAATCATGAATCATAAATTGAATCATGAATTAAATCATGAATCATGAATTAAATCATGAATTATAATTTGAATCATGAATCATTAATCATGAATCATGAATTGAATCATGAAAGGAATCATGAAACATGAAATGAATCATGGATTGAATCATGAATCATGAATTGAATCATGGATTGAATCATGAATTAAATCATGAATCATGAATTAAATCAAGAATCATGAATCGAATCATGAATCATGAATTGAATCATGAATCATGAATTGAATCATGAATTATGAATAAAGAATCGAATCAGGCATCATGAATCGAATTATGAATCATGAATTGAATCATGAATTGTATCATGAATTATGAATCATGAAAAAAATCATTAATTGAATCATGAATTGAATCATGAATCATGATTCATGAAATAAATCATGAATCATTGATTGAATCATGAATCATGAATTGAATCATGAATCAAGAATTGAATCATGAATTATGAATCATGAATCGAATCATGATTCATGAATTGAATCATGAATCATGAATTAAATCATGAATCATGAAATGCATCATGAATCATGAATTAAATCATGAATCATGAAATGAATCATGAAATGAATCATGAATAGAATCATGAATCATGAAGCATTAATTGAATCATGAATCATGAATCATGACTCGAATTATGAATCATGAATTGAATCATGAATTGAATCATGATACATTAATCATTAAAAAAATCATGAATTAAATCATGAATCATGAATCATGAATTGAATTATGAATCATGAATTAAATCATGAATCATGAATCATGAATCGAATCATGAATCATGAATTGAATCATAAATAATGAATCATGAATCGAATCATGAATCATGAATTAAATCATGAATCATGAATCAAATCATGAATCATGAATCATGAATCATGAATCATGAATCATGAATCATAAATTGAATCATGAATTAAATCATGAATCATGAATTAAATCATGAATTATAATTTGAATCATGAATCATTAATCATGAATCATGAATAATGAATTGAATCATGAATCATTAATCATGAATCATGAATTGAATCATGAATCATGAATTGAATCATGAATCATGAACTGAATCATGCATTATGAATCATGAATCGAATCATGAATCATGAATCGAATCATGAATCATGAATTGAATCATGAATCATGAATCGGATCATGAATCATGAATTGAATCATGAATCATGAATTGAATCATGAATCATGAATCATGAATCATGAATTGAATCATGAATCATGAATTGAATCATTATTCATGAATCATGAATCATGAATTGAATCATGAATCATGAATCATGAATTGAATCATTAATCATGAATTTAATCATGCATTATGACTCATGAATCGAATCATGATTCATGAATTGAATCATGAATCATGAATCATGAATTGAATTATGAATCATGAATTAAATCATGAATAATGAATCATGAATCGAATCATGAATTATGAAGCATTAATTGAATCATGAATCATGAATCATGAATCGAATCATGAATCATGAATTGAATCATGAATAATGAATCCAATCATAAATCATGAATTGAATCATGAATCATGAATTGAATCATGAATCATGAATTGAATCATGAATCATGAATCATGAATTGAATCATGAATCATGAATCATGAATTGAATCATGATTCATGAATCATGAATCATGAATTGAATCATGAATCATGAATTGAATCATGAATCATGAATTGAATCATTAATCATGAATCGGATCATGAATCATGAATTGAATCATGAATCATGAATTGAATCATGAATCATGAATCATGAATCATGAATTGAATGATGAATCATGAATTGAATCATTATTCATGAATCATGAATCATGAATTGAATCATGAATCATGAATCATGAATTGAATCATTAATCATGAATTGAATCATGCATTATGAATCATGAATCGAATCATGATTCATGAATTGAATCATGAATCATGAATCATGAATTGAATTATGAATCATGAATTAAATCATGAATAATGAATCATGAATCGAATCATGAATTATGAAGCATTAATTGAATCATGAATCATGAATCATGAATCGAATCATGAATCATGAATTGAATCATGAATAATGAATCCAATCATAAATCATGAATTGAATCATGAATCATGAATTGAATCATGAATCATGAATCATGAATTGAATCATGAATCATGAATCATGAAGTGAATCATTAATCATGAATCATGAATAATGAATTGAATCATGAATCATTAATCATGAATCATGAATTGAATCATGAAATAAATCATGAAACATGAAATGAATCATGAAACATGAATCATGAATTGAATCATGAATTGAATCATAAATTAAATCATGAATCATGAATTAAATCATGAATCATGAATCGAATCATGAATCATGAATAAAGAATCAAATCATACATCATGAATTGAATTATGAATCATGAATTGAATCATGAATTGAATCATGATACATTAATCATTAAAAAAATCATGAATTGAATCATGAATCATGAATCATAAATTGAATTATGAATCATGAATTAAATCATGAATCATGGATCATGAATCGAATCATGAATCATGAATTGAATCATGAATTGAATCATGATACATTAATCATTAAAAAAATCATGAATTGAATCATGAATCATGAATCATAAATTGAATTATGAATCATGAATTAAATCATGAATCATGGATCATGAATCGAATCATGAATCATGAATTGAATCATGAATCGTGAATCATGAAATGAATCATGAAATTAATCATGAATCGAATCATGAATTGAATCATGAATCATGAAATAAATCATGAATAATGAATCATGAATTGAATCATGAATCATGAATCATGAATCATGAATCATGAATCATAAATTGAATCATGAATTAAATCATGAATCATGAATTAAATCATGAATTATAATGTGAATCATGAATCATTAATCATGAATCATGAATAATGAATTGAATCATGAATCATTAATCATGAATCATGAATAATGAATTGAATCATGAATCATTAATCATGAATCATGAATTGAATCATGAAAGGAATCATGAAACATGAAATGAATCATGAATTGAATCATGAATCATGAATCATGAATTGAATCATGGATAGAATCATGAATTAAATCATGAATCATGAATTGAATCAAGAATCATGAATCAAATCATGAATCATGAATAATGAATCATGAATTGAATCATGAATTATGAATAAAGAATCAAATCAGGCATCATGAATCGAATTATGAATCATGAATTGAATCATGAATTGAGTCATGAATCATCAATCATAAAAAAATCATGAATTGAATCATGAATTGAATCATGAATCATGAAATAAATCATGAATCATTGATTGAATTATGAATCATGAATTGAATCATGAATCATGAATTGAATCATGAATTATGAATCATGAATCGAATCATGATTCATGAATTAAATCATGAATAATGAATCATGAATAGAATCATGAATCATGAAGCATTAATTGAATCATGAATCATGAATCATGACTCGAATTATGAATCATGAATTGAATCATGAATCAAATCATGAATCATGAATTGAATCATGAATCATGAATTGAATCATGAATCATGAATTGAATCATGAAATGAATCATGAAATGAATCATGAAATGAAACATGAATCATGAATTGAATCATGATTCATGAATCATGAATCGAATCATGATTCATGAATTGAATCATGAATCATGAATCATGAATTGAATCATGAATCATGAATTAAATCATGAATCACGAATCATAAATCGAATAATGAATCATGAATTGAATCATGAATAGTGAATCATGAAATGAATCATGAAATTAATCATAAATCGAATCATGAATTGAATCATGAATCATGAAATAAATCATGAATAATGAATCATGAATCGAATCATGAATCATGAATCATGAATTGATTTATGAATCATGAATCATGAATCATGAATCATAAATTGAATCATGAATTAAATCATGAATCATGAATTAAATCATGAATTATAATTTGAATCATGAATCATTAATCATGAATCATGACTAATGAATTGAATCATGAAAGGAATCATGAAACATGAAATGAATCATGAATTGAATCATGAATCATGAATTGAATCATGGATTGAATCATGAATTAAATCATGAATCATGAATTAAATCAAGAATCATGAATCGAATCATGAATCATGAATTGAATCATGAATAATGAATCATGAATTGAATCATGAATCATGAATTGAATCATGAATTATGAATAAAGAATCGAATCAGGCATCATGAATCGAATTATGAATCATGAATTGAATCATGAATTGTATCATGAATTATGAATCATGAAAAAAATCATTAATTGAATCATGAATTGAATCATGAATCATGATTCATGAAATAAATCATGAATCATTGATTGAATCATGAATCATGAATTGAATCATGAATCAAGAATTGAATCATGAATTATGAATCATGAATCGAATCATGATTCATGAATTGAATCATGAATCATGAATTAAATCATGAATCATGAAATGCATCATGAATCATGAATTAAATCATGAATCATGAAATGAATCATGAAATGAATCATGAATAGAATCATGAATCATGAAGCATTAATTGAATCATGAATCATGAATCATGACTCGAATTATGAATCATGAATTGAATCATGAATTGAATCATGATACATTAATCATTAAAAAAATCATGAATTAAATCATGAATCATGAATCATGAATTGAATTATGAATCATGAATTAAATCATGAATCATGAATCATGAATCGAATCATGAATCATGAATTGAATCATGAATCGTGAATTATGAAGTGAATCATGAAATTAATCATGAATCGAATCATGAATTGAATCATGAATCATGAAATAAATCATGAATAATGAATCATGAATCGAATCATGAATCATGAATCATGAATTAAATCATGAATCATGAATCAAATTATGAATCATGAATCATGAATCATGAATCATGAATCATGAATCATAAATTGAATCATGAATTAAATCATGAATCATGAATTAAATCATGAATTATAATTTGAATCATGAATCATTAATCATGAATCATGAATAATGAATTGAATCATGAATCATTAATCATGAATCATGAATTGAATCATGAAAGGAATCATGAAACATGAAATGAATCATGAATTGAATCATGAATCATGAATCATGAATTGAATTATGGATAGAATCATGAATTAAATCAAGAATCATGAATTGAATCAAGAATGATTTGAATCATGAATCATAAATAATGAATCATGAATTGAATCATGAATTATGAATAAAGAATCGAATCAGGCATCATGAATCGAATTATGAATCATGAATTGAATCATGAATTGAGTCATGAATCATCAATCATGAAAAAAATCATGAATTGAATCATGAATTGAATCATGAATCATGAATCATGAAATAAATCATGAATCATTGATTGAATTATGAATCATGAATTGAATCATGAATCATGAATTGAATCATGAATTATGAATCATGAATCGAATCATGATTCATGAATTGAATCATGAATCATGAATTAAATCATGAATAATGAATCATGAATAGAATCATGAATCATGAAGCATTAATTGAATCATGAATCATGAATCATGACTCGAATTATGAATCATGAATTGAATCATGAATCGAATCATGAATCATGAATTGAATCATGAATCATGAATTGAATCATGAAATGAATCATGAGATGAATCATGAATTGAATCATGAATTATGAATCATGAATCGAATCATGATTCATGAATTGAATCATGAATCATGAATCATGAATTGAATCATGAATCATGAATTAAATCATGAATCATGAATCATAAATCGAATCATGAATCATGAATTGAATCATGAATCGTGAATCATGAAATGAATCATAAAATTAATCATAAATCGAATCATGAATTGAATCATGAATCATGAAATAAATCATGAATAATGAATCATGAATCGAATAATGAATCATGAATCATGAATTGAATCATGAATCATGAATCATGAATCATGAATCATAAATTGAATCATGAATTAAATCATGAATCATGAATTAAATCATGAATTATAATTTGAATCATGAATCATTAATCATGAATCATGAATAATGAATTGAATCATGAATCATTAATGATGAATCATGAATTGAATCATGAAAGGAATCATGAAACATGAAATGAATCATGAATTGAATCATGAATCATGAATCATGAATTGAATCATGGTTTGAATCATGAATTAAATCATGAATCATGAATTGAATCAAGAATCATGAATTGAATCATGAATAATGAATCATGAATTGAATCATGAATCATGAATTGAATCATGAATAATGAATCATGAATTGAATCATGAATTATGAATAAAGAATTGAATCAGGCATCATGAATCGAATTATGAATCATGAATTGAATCATGAATTGAATCATGAATCATGAAAAAAATCATTAATTGAATCATGAATTGAATCATGAATCATGATTCATGAAATAAATCATGAATCATTGATTGAATCATGAATCATGTATTGAATCATGAATCAAGAATTGAATCATGAATCATGAAATGAATCATGAAATGAATCATGAATAGAATCATGAATCATGAAGCATTAATTGAATCATGAATCATGAATCATGACTCGAATTATGAATCATGAATTGAATCATGAATTGAATCATGAATCATGAATTTAATCATGAATCATGAATTGAATCATGAATCATGAAATGAATCATGAAATGAATCATGAATTGAATCATGAATCATGAATTGAATCATGAATCATACAATGAATCATGAATTGAATCATGAATTGAGTCATGAATCATGAAATGAATCATGAATTGAATCATGAATCATGAATTGAATCATGAATTGAATCATGAATCATGAATTATGAATCATGAATCGAGTCATGAATCATGAATAATGAATTGAATCATGAATCTTTAATCATGAATCATGAATTGAATCATGAAAGGAATCATGAAACATGAAATGAATCATGAATTGAATCATGAATCATGAATTGAATCATGGATTGAATCATGAATTAAATCATGAATCATGAATTGAATCAAGAATCATGAATCGAATCATGAATCATGAATTGAATCATGAATAATGAATCATGAATTGAATCATGATTCATGAATAAAGAATTGAATCATGCATCATAAATCGAATTATGATTCATGAATTGAATCATGAATTGAATCATGAATCATGAAAAAAATCATGAATTGAATCATGAATAATGAATCATGAAATGAATCATGAATCATTGATTGAATCATGAATCATGAACTGAATCATGAATCATGAATTGAATCATGAATTATGAATCATGAATCGAATCATGATTCATGAATCATGAAAAAAATCATGAATTGAATCATGAATCATGAATCATTGATTGAATCATGAATCATGAATTGAATCATAAATCATGAATTGAATCATGAATCATGAATTGAATCATGCATTATGAATCATATATCGAATCATGATTCATGAATTGAATCACGAATCATGAATCATGAATTGAATTATGAATCATGAATTAAATCATTAATAATGAATCATGAATCGAATCATGAATTATGAAGCATTAATTGAATCATGAATCATGAATCGAATCCTGAATCATGAATTGAATCATGAATCATGAATTGAATCATGAATCATGAATCGAATCATGAATCATGAATTGAATCATGAATCATGAATTGAATCATGAATCATGAATTGAATCATGAATCATGAATCATGAATTATGAATTGAATCATGAATCATGAATTGAATCATGATTCATGAATCATGAATCATGAATCGAGTCATGAATCATGAATCATTAATTGAATCATTAATTAAATCATGAATCATGAATTTAATCATGAATCATGAATCATGAATCATGAATAATGAATTGAATCATGAATAATGAATCATGAATTGAATCATGAATCATGAATAAAGAATTGAATCATGCATCATAAATCGAATTATGATTCATGAATTGAATCATGAATTGAATCATGAATCATGAAAAAAATCATGAATTGAATCATGAATCATGAATCATGAAAAAAATCATGAATTGAATCATGAATCATGAATCATTGATTGAATCATGAATCATGAAATGAATCATGAATCATGAATTGAATCATGAATCATGAATTGAATCATGCATTATGAATCATGAATCGAATTATGATTCATGAATTGAATCATGAATCATGAATTAACTCATGAATAATGAATCATGAATCGAATCATGAATTATGAAGCATTAATTGAATCATGAATCATGAATCATGAACCGAATCATGAATCATGAATTTAATCATGAATCATGAATTGAATCATTAATCATGAATCGAATCATGAATCATGAATTGAATCATGAATCATGAATTGAATCATGAATCATGAATTGAATCATGAATCATGAATCATGAATTATGAATTGAATCATGAATCATGAATTGAATCATGATTCATGAATCATGAATCATGAATCGAATCATGAATCATGAATCATTAATTGAATCATTAATTAAATCATGAATCATGAATTTAATCATGAATTGAATCATGATTCATGAATCATGAATCCTGAATCGAGTCATGAATCATGAATCATTAATTGAATCATGAATTAAATCATGAATCATGAATTAAATCATGAATTATGAATTGAATCATGAATCATTAATCATGAATCATGAATAATGGATTGAATCATGAATAATGGATTGAATCATGAATAATGAATCATGAATTGAATCATGAATCATGAATAAAGAATTGAATCATGCATCATAAATCGAATTATGATTCATGAATTGAATCATGAATTGAATCATGAATCATGAAAAAAATCATGAATTGAATCATGAATCATGAAATGAATCATGAATCATTGATTGAATCATGAATCATGAATTGAATCATTAATCAAGAATTGATTCATGAATTATGAATCATGAATCGAATCATGATTCATGAATCATGAAAAAAATCATGAATTGAATCATGAATCATGAATTGAATCATGAATTGAATCATGAATCATGAATTGAATCATGCATTATGAATCATGAATCGAATCATGATTCATGAATTGAATTATGAATCATGAATCATGAATTGAATCATGAATCATGAATTAAATCATGAATAATGAATCATGAATCGAATCATGAATTATGAAGCATTAATTGAATCATGAATCATGAATCATGAATCGAATCATGAATCATGAATTTAATCATGAATCATGAATCGAATCATGAATCATGAATTGAATCATGAATCATGAATTGAATCATGAATCATGAATTGAATCATGAATCATGTATCATGAATCATAAATTGAATCATGAATCATGAATCATGAATTGAATCATGATTCATGAATCATGAATCATGAATTGAATCATGAATCATGAATCATGAATTGAATCATTAATCATGAATTGAATCATGCATTATGAATCATGAATCGAATCATGATTCATGAATTGAATCATGAATCATGAATCATGAATTGAATTATGAATCATGAATTAAATCATGAATAATGAATTATGAATCGAATCATGAATTATGAATCATGAATTGAATCATGAATCATGAATCATGAATTGAATCATTAATCATGAATCATGAATCATGAATTGAATCATGAATCATGAATCATGAATTGAATCATGATTCATGAATCATGAATCATGAATTGAATCATGGATCATGAATCATGAATTGAATCATTAATCATGAATCATGAATAATGAATTGAATCATGAATCATTAATCATGAATCATGAATTGAATCATGGATCGAATCAGGAATCATTAATTGAATCATGAATCATGAATTGAATCATGAATCATGACTCGAATTATGAATCATGAATTGAATCATGAATCGAATCATGAATCATGAATTGAATCATGAATCATGAATTGAATCATGAATCATGAAATGAATCATGAATTGAATCATGAATCATGAATTAAATCATGAATCATAAAATGAATCATTAATTGAATCATGAATTAAGTCATGAATCATGAAATGAATCATGAATTGAATCATGAATCATGAATTGAATCATGAATCATCAATCATGAATCATGAATCAAATCATGAATCATGAATCATGAACTGAATCATGAATTAAATCATGAATCATGAATTAAATCATGAATTATAATTTGAATCATGAATCATTAATCATGAATCATGAATAATGAATTGAATCACGAATCTTTAATCATGAATCATGAATTGAATCATGAAAGGAATCATGAAACATGAAATGAATCATGAATTGAATCATGAGTCATGAATTGAATCATGGATTGAATCATGAATTAATTCATGAATCATGAATTGAATCAAGAATCATGAATCGAATCATGAATCATGAATTGAATCATGAATCATGAATAAAGAATTGAATCATGCATCATAAATCGAATTATGATTCATGAATTGAATCATGAATTGAATCATGAATCATGAAAAAAATCATTAATCATTGATTGAATCATGAATCATGAACTGAATCATGAATCATGAATTGAATCATGAATAATGAATTATGAATCGAATCATAATTTATGAAGCATAAATTGAATCATGAATCATGAATCATGAATCGAATCATGATTCATGAATTGAATCATGAATCATGAATCATGAATTGAATTATGAATCATGAATTAAATCATGAATAATGAATTATGAATCTAATCATGAATTATGAATCATGAATTGAATCATGAATCATGAATTGAATCATTAATCATGAATCATGAATAATGAATCATGAATCATGAATCATGAATCATGAATCATGAATTGAATCATGAATCATGAATCATGAATTGAATCATGATTCATGAATCATGAATCATGAATTGAATCATGAATCATGAATCATGAATTGAATCATTAATCATGATTCATGAATAATGAATTGAATCATGAATCATTAATCATGAATCATGAATTGAATCATGAATCGAATCATGAATCATTAATTGAATCATGAATCATGAATTGAATCATGAATCATGACTCGAATTATGAATCATGAATTGAATCATGAATCGAATCATGAATCATGAATTGAATCATGAATCATGAATTGAATCATGAATCATGAAATGAATCATGAATTGAATCATGAATCATGAATTAAATCATGAATCATAAAATGAATCATTAATTGAATCATGAATTAAGTCATGAATCATGAAATGAATCATGAATTGAATCATGAATCATGAATTGAATCATGAATCATCAATCATGAATCATGAATCGAGTCATGAATCATGAATCATGAACTGAATCATGAATTAAATCATGAATCATGAATTAAATCATGAATTATAATTTGAATCATGAACAATTAATCATGAATCATGAATAATGAATTGAATCACGAATCTTTAATCATGAATCATGAATTGAATCATGAAAGGAATCATGAAACATGAAATGAATCATGAATTGAATCATGAATCATGAATTGAATCATGGATTGAATCATGAATTAATTCATGAATCATGAATTGAATCAAGAATTATGAATCGAATCATGAATCATGAATTGAATCATGAATCATGAATAAAGAATTGAATTATGCATCATAAATCGAATTATGATTCATGAATTGAATCATGAATTGTATCATGAATCATGAAAAAAATCAAGAATTGATTCATGAATTATGAATCATGAATCGAATCATGATTCATGAATCATGAAAAAAATCATGAATTGAATCATGAATCATGAATTATTGATTGAATCATGAATCATGAACTGAATCATGAATCATGAATTGAATCATGAATTACGAATCATGAAATGAATCATGAATCATTGATTGAATCATGAATCATGAATTGAATCATGAATCATGAATTGAATCATGAATAATGAATCATGAATTGAATCATAATGCATGAATAAAGAATTGAATCATGCATCATAAATCGAATTATGATTCATGAATCATGAAAAAAATCATTAATCATTGATTGAATCATGAATCATGAACTGAATCATGAATCATGAATTGAATCATGAATTACGAATCATGAATCGAATCATGATTCATGAATCATGAAAAAAATCATTAATCATTGATTGAATCATGAATCATGAACTGAATCATGAATCATGAATTGAATCATGAATTACGAATCATTAATCGAATCATGATTCATGAATCATGAAAAAAATCATGAATTGAATCATGAATCATGAATCATTGATTGAATCATGAATCATGAACTGAATCATGAATCATGAATTGAATCATGAATTACGAATCATGAATCGAATCATGATTTATAAATCATGAAAAAAATCATGAATTGAATCATGAATCATGAATTGAATCATGAATCATGAATTGAATCATGCATTATGAATCATGAATCGAATCATGATTCATGAATTGAATCATGAATCATGAATCATGAATTGAATTATGAATCATGAATTAAATCATGAATAATGAATCATGAATCGAATCATGAATTATGAAGCATTAATTGAATCATGAATCATGAATAATGAATCGAATCATGAATCATGAATTGAATCATGAATCATGAATCGAATCATGAATCATGAATTGAACCATGAATCATGAATCGAATCATGAATCATGAATTGAATCATGAATCATGAATTGAATCATGAATCATGAATCATGAATTATGAATTGAATCATGAATCATGAATTGAATCATGATTCATGAATCATGAATCATGAATCGAGTCATATATCATGAATCATTAATTGAATCATTAATTAAATCATGAATCTTGAATTAAATCATGAATTGAATCATGATTCATGAATCATGAATCATGAATCGAGTCATGAATCATGAATCATTAATTGAATCATGAATTAAATCATGAATCATGAATTAAATCATGAATTATGAATTCAATCATGAATCATTAATAATGAATCATGAATAATGAATTGAATCATGAATAATGAATCATGAATAAAGAATTGAATCATGCATCATAAATCGAATTATGATTCATGAATTGAATCATGAATCATGAATTATGAATCATGAATCGAATCATGATTCATGAATTGAATCATGAATCATGAATTAAATCATGAATCATGACATGAATCATAAAATGAATCATGAATAGAATCATGAATCATGAAGCATTAATTGAATCATGAATCATGAATCATGACTCGAATTATGAATCATGAATTGAATCATGAATCGAATCATGAATAGAATCATGAATCATGAAGCATTAATTGAATCATGAATCATGCATCATGACTCGAATTATGAATCATGAATTGAATCATGAATCGAATCATGAATCATGAATTGAATCATGAATCATGAATTGAATCATGAATCATGAAATGAATCATGAATTGAATCATGAATCATGAATTAAATCATGAATCATAAAATGAATCATGAATTGAATCATGAATTAAATTATGAATCATAAAATGAATCATGAATTGAATCATGAATTAAGTCATGAATCATGAAATGAATCATGAATTGAATCATGAATCATGAATTGAATCATGAATTGAATCATGAATCATGAATCGAGTCATGAATCATGAATCATGAATTGAATCATGAATAAAATCATGAATCGAATCATGATTCATGAATTGAATCATGAATCATGAATGATGAATTGAATTATGAATCATTAATTAAATCATAAATAATGAATCATGAATCGAATCATGAATTATGAAGCAAGAATTGAATCATGAATCATGAATTGAATCATGAATCATGAAATGAATCATGAATTGAATCATGAATCATGAATTGAATCATGAATCATGAATTAAATCATGAATCATAAAATGAATCATGAATTGAATCATGAATTAAGTCATGAATCATGTAATGAATCATGAATTGAATCATGAATCATGAATTGAATCATGAATTGAATCATGAATCATGAATCGAGTCATGAATCATGAATCATGAATTGAATCATGAATAAAATCATGAATCGAATCATGATTCATGAATTGAATCATGAATCATGAATGATGAATTGAATTATGAATCATTAATTAAATCATAAATAATGAATCATGAATCGAATCATGAATTATGAAGCAAGAATTGAATCATGAATCATGAATCATTGATTGAATCATGAATCATGAATTGAATCATGAATCATGAATTGAAGCATGAATCATGAATTGAATCATGCATTATGAATCATGAATTGAATCATGATTCATGAATGGAATCATGAATCATGAATCATGAATTGAATTATGAATCATTAATTAAATCATAAATAATGAATCATGAATCGAATCATAAATTATGAAGCATGAATTGAATTATGAATCATGAATCATGAATCGAATCATGAATCATGAATCATGAATCGAATCATGAATCATGAATTGAATCATGAATCATGAATTGAATCATGAATTGAATCATTATCTCAATCATTAATCATGAATCGAATCATGAATCATGAATCGAATCATGAATCATGAATCATGAATTAAATCATGAATAATGAATCATGAATTGAATCATGAATCATGAATAAAGAATTGAATCATGCATCATAAATCGAATTATGATTCATGAATTGAATCATGAATTGAATCATGAATCATGAAAAAAATCATGAATTGAATCATGAATCATGAATCATGAAATGAATCATGAATCATTGATTGAATCATGAATCATGAATTGAATCATGAATCATGAATTGAATCATGAATTATGAATCATGAATCGAATCATGATTCATGAATCATGAAAAAAATCATGAATTGAATCATGAATCATGAATCATTGATTGAATCATGAATCATGAATTGAATCATGAATCATGAATTGAATCATGAATCATGAATTGAATCATGCATTATGAATCATGAATTGAATCATGATTCATGAATTGAATCATGAATCATGAATTGAATTATGAATCATGAATTAAATCATGAATAATGAATCATGAATCGAATCATGAATTATGAAGCATTAATTGAATCATGAATCATAAATCATGAATCGAATCATGAATCATGAATTGAATCATGAATCATGAAATGAATCATGAATCATTGATTGAATCATGAATCATGAATTGAATCATGAATCATGAATTGAATCATGAATTATGAATCATGAATCGAATCATGATTCATGAATCATGAAAAAAATCATGAATTGAATCATGAATCATGAATCATTGATTGAATCATGAATCATGAATTGAATCATGAATCATGAATTGAATCATGAATCATGAATTGAATCATGCATTATGAATCATGAATCGAATCATGATTCATGAATTGAATCATGAATCATGAATCATGAATTGAATTATGAATCATGAATTAAATCATGAATAATGAATCATGAATCGAATCATGAATTATGAAGCATTAATTGAATCATGAATCATAAATCATGAATCGAATCATGAATCATGAATTGAATCATGAATCATGAATTGAATCATGAATCATGAATTGAATCATGAATTATGAATCATGAATCGAATCATGATTCATGAATCATGAAAAAAATCATGAATTGAATCATGAATCATGAATCATGAAATGAATCATGAATCATTGATTGAATCATGAATCATGAATTGAATCATGAATCATGAATTGTATCATGAATTATGAATCATGAATCGAATCATGATTCATGAATCATGAAAAAAATCATGAATTGAATCATGAATCATGAATCATTGATTGAATCATGAATCATGAATTGAATCATGAATCATGAATTGAATCATGAATCATGAATTGAATCATGCATTATGAAGCATGAATCGAATCATGATTCATGAATTGAATCATGAATCATGAATCATGAATTGAATTATGAATCATGAATTAAATCATGAATTATGAAGCATTAATTGAATCATGAATCATAAATCATGAATCGAATCATGAATCATTGATTGAATCATGAATCATGAATTGAATCATGATTCATGAATTGAATCATGAATCATGTATCATGAATCATGAATTGAATCATGAATCATGAATCATGAATTGAATCATGATTCATGAATCATGAATCATGAATTGAATCATGAATCATGAATCATGAATTGATTCATTAATCATGAATTGAATCATGCATTATGAATCATGAATCGAATCATGATTCATGAATTGAATCATGAATCATGAATCATGAATTGAATTATGAATCATGAATTGAATCATGAATCATGAATCGAATCATGAATCATGAATTGAATCATGAATCATGAATTGAATCATGAATCATGAATCATGAATTAAATCATGAATCATGAATCATGAATCATGAATTGAATCATGAATCATGAATTGAATCATGATTCATGAATCATGAATCATGAATTGAATCATGAATCATGAATCATGAATTGAATCATTAATCATGAATCATGAATAATGAATTGAATCATGAATCATTAATCATGAATCATGAATTGAATCATGAAATAAATCATGAAACATGAAATGAATCATGAAACATGAATCATGAATCATGATTTGAATCATGAATTGAATCATAAATTAAATCATGAATCATGAATTGAATCATGAATCATGAATCATGAATTGAATCATGAATCATGAATAAAGAATCAAATCATACATCATGAATCGAATTATGAATCATGAATTGAATCATGAATTGAATCATGATACATTAATCATAAAAAAAATCATGAATTGAATCATGAATCATGAATCATGAAAAAAATCATGAATTGAATCATGAATTGGATCATGAATCATGATTCATGAAATAAATCATGAATCATTGATTGAATCATGAATCATGAATTGAATCATGAATCAAGAATTGAATCATGAATTATGAATCATGAATCATGAAATGAATCATAAAATGAATCATGAATAGAATCATGAATCATGAAGCATTAATTGAATCATGAATCAAGACTCGAATTATGAATCATGAATTGAATCATGAATCGAA
Source organism: Mixophyes fleayi (assembly GCF_038048845.1). Lineage (NCBI taxonomy): Eukaryota > Metazoa > Chordata > Amphibia > Anura > Limnodynastidae > Mixophyes > Mixophyes fleayi. The sequence goes on from NW_027445954.1 coordinate 29,216, forward strand.
TCATGAATCATGAATTGAATCATGATTCATGAATTGAATCATGAATCATGAATTGAATCATGAATCATGAAATGAATCATGAATTGAATCATGAATCATGAATTAAATCATGAATCATAAAATGAATCATGAATTGAATCATGAATTAAGTCATGAATCATGAAATGAATCATGAATCATGAAATGAATCATGAATCATGAATTGAATCATGAATCATCAATCATGAATCATGAATTGAGTCATGAATCATGAATCATGAATTGAATCATGTATAAAATCATGAATCATGAATTGAATCATGAATCATGAATTGAATCATGAATTATGAATCATGAATCGAATCATGATTCATGAATGGAATCATGAATCATGAATCATGAATTGAATCATGAATCATGAATTGAATCATGAATCATGAAATGAATCATGAATCATGAATTGAATCATGAATTGAATCATTATCTCAATCATTAATCATGAATCGAATCATCAATCATGAATCATGAATCGAATCATGAATCATGAATCATGAATTAAATCATGAATAATGAATCATGAATTGGAACATGAATCATGAATAAAGAATTGAATCATGCATCATAAATCGAATTATGATTCATGAATTGAATCATGAATTGAATCATGAATCATGAAAAAAATCATGAATTGAATCATGAATCATGAAATGAATCATGAATCATTGATTGAATCATGAATCATGAATTGAATCATGAATTATTAATCATGAATAGAATCATGATTCATGAATCATTGATTGAATCATGAATCATGAATTGAATCATCAATCATGAATTGAATCATGAATCATGAATCATGAATTGAATTATGAATCATGAATTAAATCATGAATAATGAATCATGTATCGAATCATGGATTATGAAGCATTAATTGAATCATGAATCATGAATCATGAATTGAATCATGAATCATGAATTGAATCATGAATCATGAATTGAATCATGAATCATGAATTGAATCATGAATCGAATCATGAATCATGAATTGAATCATGAATCATGTATCATGAATCATGAATTGAATCATGAATCATGAATCATGAATTGAATCATGATTCATGAATCATGAATCATGAATTGAATCATGATTCATGAATCATGAATCATGAATTGAATCATGAATCATGAATCATGAATTGAATCATTAATCATGAATTGAATCATGCATTATGAATCATGAATTGAATCATGAATTATGAATCATAATTCGAATCATGATTCATGAATCATGAAAAAAATCATGAATTGAATCATGAATCATGAATCATTGATTGAATCATGAATCATGAATTGAATCATGAATCATGAATTGAATCATGAATTGAATCATGCATTATGAATCATGAATCGAATCATGAATTATGAAGCATTAATTGAATCATGAATCATAAATCATGAATCGAATCATGAATCATGAATTGAATCATGAATCGAATCATGAATCATGAATTGAATCATGAATCATGTATCATGAATCATGAATTGAATCATGAATCATGAATCATGAATTGAATCATGATTCATGAATCATGAATCATGAATTGAATCATGATTCATGAATCATGAATCATGAATTGAATCATGAATCATGAATCATGAATTGAATCATTAATCATGAATTGAATCATGCATTATGAATCATGAATCGAATCATGATTCATGAATTGAATCATGAATCATGAATCATGAATTGAATTATGAAGCATTAATTGAATCATGAATCATGAATCATGAATCATGAATCGAATCGTGAAACATGAATTGAATCATGAATCATGAATTGAATCATGAATCATGAATTGAATCATGAATCATGAATCATGAATTGAATCATTAATCATGAATCGTGAATAATGAATTGAATCATGAATCATTAATCATGAATCATGAATTGAATCATGAAATAAATCATGAAACATGAAATGAATCATGAAACATGAATCATGAATCATGAATTGAATCATGAATTGAATCATAAATTAAATCATGAATCATGAATTAAATCATGAATCATGAATTATGAATCGAATCATGAATCATGAATTGAATCATGAATAATGAATCATGAATTGAATCATGAATCATGAATAAAGAATCAAATCATACATCATGAATCGAATTATGAATCATGAATTGAATCATGATACATTAATCATGAAAAAAATCATGAATTGAATCATGAATCATGAATCATGAAAAAAATCATGAATTAAATCATGAATTGGATCATGAATCATGATTCATGAAATAAATCATGAATCATTGATTGAATCATGAATCATGAATTGAATCATGAATCAAGAATTGAATCATGAATTATGAATCATGAATCGAATCATGATTCATGAATTGAATGATGAATCATGAATTAAATCATGAATCATGAAATGAATCATAAAATGAATCATGAATAGAATCATGAATCATGAAGCATTAATTGAATCATGAATCATGAATCATGACTCGAATTATGAATCATGAATTGAATCATGAATCATGAATCATGAATTGAATCATTAATCATGAATTGAATCATGCATTATGAATCATGAATCGAATCATGATTCATGAATTGAATCATGAATCATGAATTGAATTATGAAGCATTAATTGAATCATGAATCATGAATCATGAATCGAATCGTGAAACATGAATTGAATCATGAATCATGAATCGAATCATGAATCATGAATTGAATCATGAATCATGAATCGAATCATGAATCATGAATTGAATCATGAATCATGAATTGATTCATGAATCATGAATTGAATCATTATCTCAATCATGAATCATGAATCGAATCATGAATCATGAATCGAATCATGAATCATGAATCATGAATTAAATCATGAATAATGAATCATGAATTGAATCATGAATCATGAATAAAGAATTGAATCATGCATCATAAATCGAATTATGATTCATGAATTGAATCATGAATCATGAAAAAAATCATGAATTGAATCATGAATCATGAAATAAATCATGAATCATTGATTGAATCATGAATCATGAATTGAATCATGAATCATGAATTGAATCATGAATTATGAATCATGAATCGAATCATGATTCATGAATCATGAAAAAAATCATGAATTGAATCATGAATCATGAATCATTGATTGAATCATGAATCATGAATTGAATCATGAATCATGAATTGAATCATGAATTGAATCATGCATTATGAATCATGAATCGAATCATGAATTATGAAGCATTAATTGAATCATGAATCATAAATCATGAATCGAATCATGAATCATGAATTGAATCATGAATCGAATCATGAATCATGAATTGAATCATGAATCATGTATCATGAATCATGAATTGAATCATGAATCATGAATCATGAATTGAATCATGATTCATGAATCATGAATCATGAATTGAATCATGATTCATGAATCATGAATCATGAATTGAATCATGAATCATGAATCATGAATTGAATCATTAATCATGAATTGAATCATGCATTATGAATCATGAATCGAATCATGATTCATGAATTGAATCATGATTCATGAATCATGAATCATGAATTGAATCATGATTCATGAATCATGAATCATGAATTGAATCATGAATCATGAATCATGAATTGAATCATTAATCATGAATTGAATCATGCATTATGAATCATGAATCGAATCATGATTCATGAATTGAATCATGAATCATGAATCATGAATTGAATTATGAAGCATTAATTGAATCATGAATCATGAATCATGAATCATGAATCGAATCGTGAAACATGAATTGAATCATGAATCATGAATTGAATCATGAATCATGAATTGAATCATGAATCATGAATCATGAATTGAATCATGATTCATGAATCATGAATTGAATCATGAATCATGAATCATGAATTGAATCATTAATCATGAATCGTGAATAATGAATTGAATCATGAATCATTAATCATGAATCATGAATTGAATCATGAAATAAATCATGAAACATGAAATGAATCATGAAACATGAATCATGAATCATGAATTGAATCATGAATTGAATCATAAATTAAATCATGAATCATGAATTAAATCATGAATCATGAATTATGAATCGAATCATGAATCATGAATTGAATCATGAATAATGAATCATGAATTGAATCATGAATCATGAATAAAGAATCAAATCATACATCATGAATCGAATTATGAATCATGAATTGAATCATGATACATTAATCATGAAAAAAATCATGAATTGAATCATGAATCATGAATCATGAAAAAAATCATGAATTAAATCATGAATTGGATCATGAATCATGATTCATGAAATAAATCATGAATCATTGATTGAATCATGAATCATGAATTGAATCATGAATCAAGAATTGAATCATGAATTATGAATCATGAATCGAATCATGATTCATGAATTGAATGATGAATCATGAATTAAATCATGAATCATGAAATGAATCATAAAATGAATCATGAATAGAATCATGAATCATGAAGCATTAATTGAATCATGAATCATGAATCATGACTCGAATTATGAATCATGAATTGAATCATGAATCGAATCATGAATCATGAATTGAATCATGAATCATGAATTGAATCATGAATCATCAATCATGAATCATGAATCGAGTCATGAATCATGAATCAAATCATGAATCATAAAATGAATCATGAATTGAATCATGAATTAAGTCATGAATCATGAAATGAATCATGAATTGAATCATGAATCATGAATTAAATTATGAAGCATTAATTGAATCATGAATCATGAATCATGAATCATGAATCGAATCGTGAAACATGAATTGAATCATGAATCATGAATCGAATCATGAATCATGAATTGAATCATGAATCATGAATTGAATCATGAATCATGAATTGAATCATGAATCATGAATCATGAATTGAATCATGAATCATGAATCATGAATTGAATCATTAATCATGAATCGTGAATAATGAATTGAATCATGAAATAAATCATGAAACATGAATCATGAATCATGAATTGAATCATGAATTGAATCATAAATTAAATCATGAATCATGAATTAAATCATGAATCATGAATCATGAATTAAATCATGAATCATGAATCATAAATCATGAATTGAATCATGAATCATGAATCATGAATTGAATCATGATTCATGAATCATGAATTGAATCATGAATCATGAATCATGAATTGAATCATTAATCATGAATCGTGAATAATGAATTGAATCATGAATCATTAATCATGAATCATGAATTGAATCATGAAATAAATCATGAAACATGAAATGAATCATGAAACATGAATCATGAATCATGAATTGAATCATGAATTGAATCATAAATTAAATCATGAATCATGAATTAAATCATGAATCATGAATCATGAATTGAATCATGAATCATGAATTGAATCACGAATCATGTATCATGAATCATGAATTGAATCATGAATCATGAATCATTAATTGAATCATGATTCATGAATCATGAATCATGAATTGAATCATGATTCATGAATCGTGAATAATGAATTGAATCATGAATCATTAATCATGAATCATGAATTGAATCATGAAATAAATCATGAAACATGAAATGAATCATGAAACATGAATCATGAATCATGAATTGAATCATGAATTGAATCATAAATTAAATCATGAATCATGAATTAAATCATGAATCATGAATCATGAATTGAATCATGAATCATGAATTGAATCACGAATCATGTATCATGAATCATGAATTGAATCATGAATCATGAATCATGAATTGAATCATTAATCATGAATCGTGAATAATGAATTGAATCATGAATCATTAATCATGAATCATGAATTGAATCATGAAATAAATCATGAAACATGAAATGAATCATGAAACATGAATCATGAATCATGAATTGAATCATGAATTGAATCATAAATTAAATCATGAATCATGAATTAAATCATGAATCATGAATCATGAATTGAATCATGAATCATGAATTGAATCACGAATCATGTATCATGAATCATGAATTGAATCATGAATCATGAATCATTAATTGAATCATGATTCATGAATCATGAATCATGAATTGAATCATGATTCATGAATCGTGAATAATGAATTGAATCATGAATCATTAATCATGAATCATGAATTGAATCATGAAATAAATTATGAAACATGAAATGAATCATGAAACATGAATCATGAATCATGAATTGAATCATGAATTGAATCATAAATTAAATCATGAATCATGAATTAAATCATGAATCATGAATCATGAATTGAATCATGAATCATGAATTGAATCACGAATCATGTATCATGAATCATGAATTGAATCATGAATCATGAATCATTAATTGAATCATGATTCATGAATCATGAATCATGAATTGAATCATGATTCATGAATCATGAATTGAATCATGAATCATGAATCATGAATTGAATCATTAATCATGAATTGAATCATGCATTATGAATCATGAATCGAATCATGATTCATGAATTGAATCATGAATCATGAATCATGAATTGAATTATGAAGCATTAATTGAATCATGAATCATGAATCATGAATCGAATCGTGAAACATGAATTGAATCATGAATCATGAATCGAATCATGAATCATGAATTGAATCATGAATCATGAATCGAATCATGAATCATGAATTGAATCATGAATCATGAATTGATTCATGAATCATGAATTGAATCATGAATTGAATCATTATCTCAATCATGAATCATGAATCGAATCATGAATCATGAATCGAATCATGAATCATGAATCATGAATTAAATCATGAATAATGAATCATGAATTGAATCATGAATCATGAATAAAGAATTGAATCATGCATCATAAATCGAATTATGATTCATGAATTGAATCATGAATCATGAAAAAAATCATGAATTGAATCATGAATCATGAAATAAATCATGAATCATTGATTGAATCATGAATCATGAATTGAATCATGAATCATGAATTGAATCATGAATTATGAATCATGAATCGAATCATGATTCATGAATCATGAAAAAAATCATGAATTGAATCATGAATCATGAATCATTGATTGAATCATGAATCATGAATTGAATCATGAATCATGAATTGAATCATGAATTGAATCATGCATTATGAATCATGAATCGAATCATGAATTATGAAGCATTAATTGAATCATGAATCATAAATCATGAATCGAATCATGAATCATGAATTGAATCATGAATCGAATCATGAATCATGAATTGAATCATGAATCATGAATTGAATCATGAATCATGAATTGAATCATGAATCATGTATCATGAATCATGAATTGAATCATGAATCATGAATCATGAATTGAATCATGATTCATGAATCATGAATCATGAATTGAATCATGAATCATGAATCATGAATTGATTCATTAATCATGAATTGAATCATGCATTATGAATCATGAATCGAATCATGATTCATGAATTGAATCATGAATCATGAATCATGAATTGAATTATGAAGCATTAATTGAATCATGAATCATCAATCATGAATCATGAATCGAATCATGAATCATGAATTGAATCATGAATCATGAATCATGAATTATGAATTGAATCATGAATCATGAATTGAATCATGATTCATGAATCATGAATCATGAATTGAATCATGAATCATGAATTGAATCATTAATCATGAATCATGAATAATGAATTGAATCATGAATCATTAATCATGAATCATGAATTGAATCATGAAATAAATCATGAAACATGAAATGAATCATTAAACATGAATCATGAATCATGAATTGAATCATGAATTGAATCATAAATTAAATCATGAATCATGAATTAAATCATGAATCATGAATCATGAATCGAATCATGAATCATGAATTGAATCATGAATAATGAATCATGAATTGAATCATGAATCATGAATAAAGAATCAAATCATACATCATGAATCGAATTATGAATCATGAATTGAATCATGAATTGAATCATGATACATTAATCATGAAAAAAATCATGAATTGAATCATGAATCATGAATCATGAAAAAAATCATGAAATGAATCATGAATTGGATCATGAATCATGATTCATGAAATAAATCATGAATCATTGATTGAATTATGAATCATGAATTGAATCATGAATCAAGAATTGAATCAAGATTCATGAATCATGAATCATGAATCGAATCATGAATCATGAATCATTAATTGAATCATGAATTAAATCATGAATCATGAATTAAATCATGAATTATGAATTGAATCATGAATCATTAATCATGAATCATGAATAATGAATTGAATCATGAATAATGTATCATGAATTGAATCATGAATCATGAATAAAGAATTGAATCATGCATCATAAATCGAATTATGATTCATGAATTGAATCATGAATCATGAAAAAAATCATGAATTGAATCATGAATCATGAATCATGAAATGAATCATTGATTGAATCATGAATCATGAATTGAATCATGAATCATGAATTGAATCATGAATTATGAATCATTAATCGAATCATGATTCATGAATCATGAAAAAAATCATGAATTGAATCATGAATCATGAATCATTGATTGAATCATGAATCATGAATTGAATCATGAATCATGAATTGAATCATGAATCATGAATTGAATCATACATTATGAATCATGAATCGAATCATGATTCATGAATTGAATCATGAATCATGAATTGAATTATGAATCATGAATTAAATCATGAATAATGAATCATGAATCGAATCATGAATTATGAAGCATTAATTGAATCATGAATCTAGATTCATGAATCATGAATTGAATCATGAATCATGAATTATGAATTGAATCATGATTCATGAATCGTGAATTGAATCATGAATCATGAATCATGAATTGAATCATTAATCATGAATCATGAATAATGAATTGAATCATGAATCATTAATCATGAATCATGAATTGAATCATGAAATAAATCATGAAAAATGAAATGAATCATGAAACATGAATCATGAATCATGAATTGAATCATGAATTGAATCATAAATTAAATCATGAATCATGAATTAAATCATGAATCATGAATCATGAATCAAATTATCAATCATGAATTGAATCATGAATAATGAATCATGAATTGAATCATGAATCATGAATAAAGAATCAAATCATACATCATGAATCGAATTATGAATCATGAATTGAATCATGAATTGAATCATGATACATTAATCATGAAAAAAATCATGAATTGAATCATGAATCATGAATCATGAATTGAATCATGAATCAAGAATTGATTCATGAATTTTGAATCATGAATCGAATCATGATTCATGAATTGAATCATGAATCATGAATTAAATCATGAATCATGAAATGAATCATCAGATGAATCATGAATAGAATCATGAATCATGAAGCATTAATTGAATCATGAATCATGAATCATGACTCGAATTATGAATCATGAATTGAATCATGAATCGAATCATGAATCATGAATTGAATCATGATTCATGAATTGAATCATGATTCATGAATTGAATCATGAATCATGAATTGAATCATGAATCATGAAATGAATCATGAATTGAATCATGAATCATGAATTAAATCATGAATCATAAAATGAATCATGAATTGAATCATGAATTAAGTCATGAATCATGAAATGAATCATGAATTGAATCATGAATCATGAATTGAATCATGAATCATCAATCATGAATCATGAATCGAGTCATGAATCATGAATCATGAATTGAATCATGTATAAAATCATGAATCCGGAATTGAATCATGAATCATGAATTGAATCATGAATTATGAATCATGAATCGAATCATGATTCATGAATGGAATCATGAATCATGAATTGAATCATGAATCATGAATTGAATCATGAATCATGAAATGAATCATGAATCATGAATTGAATCATGAATTGAATCATTATCTCAATCATTAATCATGAATCGAATCATCAATCATGAATCATGAATCGAATCATGAATCATGAATTAAATCATGAATAATGAATCATGAATTGAATCATTATCTCAATCATTAATCATGAATCGAATCATCAATCATGAATCATGAATCGAATCATGAATCATGAATTAAATCATGAATAATGAATCATGAATTGAAACATGAATCATGAATAAAGAATTGAATCATGCATCATACATCGAATTATGATTCATGAATTGAATCATGAATTGAATCATGAATCATGAAAAAAATCATGAATTGAATCATGAATCATGAAATGAATCATGAATCATTGATTGAATCATGAATCATGAATTGAATCATGAATTGAATCATGAATTATGAATCATGAATCGAATCATGATTCATGAATCATGAAAAAAATCATGAATTGAATCATGAATCATGAATCATTGATTGAATCATGAATCATGAATTGAATCATGAATCATGAATTGAATCATGAATCATGAATCATGAATTGAATTATGAATCATGAATTAAATCATGAATAATGAATCATGAATCGAATCATGAATTATGAAGCATTAATTGAATCATGAATCATGAATCATGAATCGAATCATGAATCATGAATTGAATCATTATCATGAATCGAATCATGAATCATGAATTGAATCATGAATCATGAATTGAATCATGAATCATGTATCATGAATCATGAATTGAATCATGAATCATGAATCATGAATTGAATCATGATTCATGAATCATGAATCATGAATTGAATCATGATTCATGAATCATGAATCGTGAATTGAATCATGAATCATGAATCATGAATTGAATCATTAATCATGAATTGAATCATGCATTATGAATCATGAATCGAATCATGATTCATGAATTGAATCATGATACATGAATCATGAATTGAATTATGAAGCATTAATTGAATCATGAATCATGAATCATGAATCATGAATCGAATCGTGAAACATGAATTGAATCATGAATCATGAATCGAATCATGAATCATGAATTGAATCATGAATCATGAATTGAATCATGAATCATGAATCATGAATCATGAATTGAATCATGATTCATGAATCATGAATTGAATCATGAATCATGAATCATGAATTGAATCATTAATCATGAATCGTGAATAATGAATTGAATCATGAATCATTAATCATGAATCATGAATTGAATCATGAAATAAATCATGAAACATGAAATAAATCATGAAACATGAATCATGAATCATGAATTGAATCATGAATTGAATCATAAATTAAATCATGAATCATGAATTGAATCATGAATAATGAATCATGAATTGAATCATGAATCATGAATAAAGAATCAAATCATACATCATGAATCGAATTATGAATCATGAATTGAATCATCAATCATGAATCATGAAAAAAATCATGAATTGAATCATGAATTGGATCATGAATCATGATTCATGAAATAAATCATGAATCATTGATTGAATCATGAATCATGAATTGAATCATGAATCAAGAATTGAATCATGAATTATGAATCATGAATCGAATCATGATTCATGAATTGATTGATGAATCATGAATTAAATCATGAATCATGAAATGAATCATAAAATGAATCATGAATAGAATCATGAATCATGAAGCATTAATTGAATCATGAATCATGAATCATGACTCGAATTATGAATCATGAATTGAATCATGAATCGAATCATGAATCATGAATTGAATCATGAATCATGAATTGAATCATGAATCATCAATCATGAATCATGAATCGAGTCATGAATCATGAATCAAATCATGAATCATAAAATGAATCATGAATTGAATCATGAATTAAGTCATGAATCATGAAATGAATCATGAATTGAATCATGAATCATGAATTGAATCATGAATCATCAATCATGAATCATGAATCATGAATTGAATCATGAATCATCAATCATGAATCATGAATCGAGTCATGAATCATGAATCATGAATTGAATCATGAATTAAATCATGAATCATGAATTAAATCATGAATTATAATTTGAATCATGAATCATTAATCATGAATCATGAATAATGAATTGAATCATGAATCTTTAATCATGAATCATGACTTGAATCATGAAAGGAATCATGAAACATGAAATGAATCATGAATTGAATCATGAATCATGAATCATGAATTGAATCATGGATTGAATCATGAATTAATTCATGAATTATGAATTGAATCAAGAATCATGAATCGAATCATGAATCATGAATTAAATCATGAATAATGAATCATGAATTGAATCATGAATCATGAATAAAGAATTGAATCATGCATCATAAATCGAATTATGATTCATGAATTGAATCATGAATTGAATCATGAATCATGAAAAACATCATGAATTGAATAATGAATCATGAAATGAATCATGAATCATTGATTGAATCATGAATCATGAATTGAATCATGAATCATGAATTGAATCATGAATTATGAATCATGAATCGAATCATGATTCATGAATTGAATCATGAATCATGAATGATGAATTGAATTATGAATCATTAATTAAATCATAAATAATGAATCATGAATCGAATCATGAATTATGAAGCATGAAATGAATCATGAATCATTGATTGAATCATTAATCATGAATTGAATCATGAATCATGAATTGAATCATGAATCATGAATTGAATCAAGCATTATGAATCATGAATCGAATCATGATTCATGAATGGAATCATGAATCATGAATCATAAATTGAATTATGAATCATTAATTAAATCATAAATAATGAATCATGAATCGAATCATGAATTATGAAGCATGAATTGAATCATGAATCATGAATCATGAATTGAATCATGAATCATGAATTGAATCATGAATCGAATCATGAATCATGAATTGAATCATGAATCATGAATTGAATCATAAATCATGAATTGAATCATGAATTGAATCATTATCTCAATCATTAATCATGAATTGAATCATGAATTGAATCATTATCTCAATCATTAATCATGAATCGAATCATGAATCATGAATCATGAATCGAATCATGAATCATGAATCATGAATTGAATCATGAATCATGAATAAAGAATTGAATCATGCATCAGAAATCGAATTATGATTCATGAATTGAATCATGAATTGAATCATGAATCATGAAAAAAATCATGAATTGAATCATGAATCATGAAATGAATCATGAATCATAGATTGAATCATGAATCATGAATTGAATCATGAATCATGAATTGAATCATGAAGTATGAATCATGAATCGAATCATGATTCATGAATCATGAAAAAAATCATGAATTGAATCATGAATCATGAATCATTGATTGAATCATGAATCATGAATTGAATCATGAATCATGAATTGAATCATGAATCATGAATCATGAATTGAATTATGAATCATGAATTAAATCATGAATAATGAATCATGAATCGAATCATGAATTATAAAGCATTAATTGAATCATGAATCATGAATCATGAATCGAATCATGATTCATGAATTGAATCATGAATCATGAATCGAATCATGAATCATGAATTGAATCATGAATCATGAATTGAATCATGAATCATGAATTGAATCATGAATCATGAATTGAATCATTAATCATGAATTGAATCATGCATTATGAATCATGAATCAAATCTTGATTCATGAATTGAATCATGAATCATGAATCATGAATTAAATTATGAAGCATTAATTGAATCATGAATCATGAATCATGAATCATGAATCGAATCGTGAAACATGAATTGAATCATGAATCATGAATCGAATCATGAATCATGAATTGAATCATGAATCATGAATTGAATCATGAATCATGAATTGAATCATGAATCATGAATCATGAATCATGAATTGATCATGAATCATGAATCATGAATTGAAGCATGAATCATGAATCATGAATTGAATCATTAATCATGAATCGTGAATAATGAATTGAATCATGAATCATTAATCATGAATCATGAATTGAATCATGAATCATGAATCATGAATTAAATCATGAATCATGAATCATGAATCATGAATTGAATCATGAATCATGAATCATGAATTGAATCATGATTCATGAATCATGAATCATGAATTGAATCATGAATCATGAATCATGAATTGAATCATTAATCATGAATCGTGAATAATGAATTGAATCATGAATCATTAATCATGAATCATGAATTGAATCATGAATCATGAATCATGAATTAAATCATGAATCATGAATCATGAATCATGAATTGAATCATGAATCATGAATCATGAATTGAATCATGATTCATGAATCATGAATCATGAATTGAATCATGAATCATGAATCATGAATTGAATCATTAATCATGAATCGTGAATAATGAATTGAATCATGAATCATTAATCATGAATCATGAATTGAATCATGATTCATGAATTGAATCATGAATCATGAATTGAATCATGAATCACGAAATGAATCATGAATTGAATCATGAATCATGAATTAAATCATGAATCATAAAATGAATCATGAATTGAATCATGAATTAAGTCATGAATCATGAAATGAATCATGAATTGAATCATGAATCATGAATTGAATCATGAATCATCATTAATGAATCATGAATCGAGTCATGAATCATGAATCATGAATTGAATCATGTATAAAATCATGAATCATGAATTGAATCATGAATCATGAATTGAATCATGAATCATGAATCATGAATTGAATCATGATTCATAAATGGAATCATGAATCATGAATCATGAATTGAATCATGAATCATGAATTGAATCATGAATCATGAAATGAATCATGAATCATGAATTGAATCATGAATTGAATCATTATCTCAATCATTAATCATGAATCGAATCATCAATCATGAATCATGAATCGAATCATGAATCATGAATCATGAATTGAAACATGAATCATGAATAAAGAATTGAATCATGCATCATAAATCGAATTATGATTCATGAATTGAATCATGAATTGAATCATGAATCATGAAAAAAATCATGAATTGAATCATGAATCATGAAATGAATCATGAATCATTGATTGAATCATGAATCATGAATTAAATCATGAATTGAATCATGAATTATGAATCATGAATCGAATCATGATTCATGAATCATGAAAAAAATCATGAATTGAATCATGAATCATGAATCATTGATTGAATCATGAATCATGAATTGAATCATGAATCATGAATTGAATCATGAATCATGAATCATGAATTGAATTATGAATCATGAATTAAATCATGAATAATGAATCATGAATCGAATCATGAATTATGAAGCATTAATTGAATTATGAATCATGAATCATGAATCGAATCATGAATCATGAATTGAATCATTATCATGAATCGAATCATGAATCATGAATTGAATCATGAATCATGAATTGAATCATGAATCATGTATCATGAATTATGAATTGAATCATGAATCATGAATCATGAATTGAATCATGATTCATGAATCATGAATAATGAATTGAATCATGATTCATGAATCATGAATCATGAATTGAATCATGAATCATGAATCATGAATTGAATCATTAATCATGAATTGAATCATGCATTATGAATCATGAATCGAATCATGATTCATGAATTGAATCATGAATCATGAATCATGAATTGAATTATGAAGCATTAATTGAATCATGAATCATGAATCATGAATCGAATCGTGAAACATGAATTGAATCATGAATCATGAATCGAATCATGAATCATGAATTGAATCATGAATCATGAATTGAATCATGAATCATGAATTGAATCATGAATCATGAATCATGAATCATGAATTGAATCATGATTCATGAATCATGAATTGAATCATGAATCATGAATCATGAATTGAATCATTAATCATGAATCGTGAATAATGAATTGAATCATGAATCATTAATCATGAATCATGAATTGAATCATGAAATAAATCATGAAACATGAAATGAATCATGAAACATGATCATGAATCATGAATTGAATCATGAATTGAATCATAAATTAAATCATGAATCATGAATTGAATCATGAATAATGAATCATGAATTGAATCATGAATCATGAATAAAGAATCAAATCATACATCATGAATCGAATTATGAATCATGAATTGAATCATGATACATTAATCATGAAAAAAATCATGAATTGAATCATGAATCATGAATCATGAAAAAAATCATGAATTGAATCATGAATTGGATCATGAATCATGATTCATGAAATAAATCATGAATCATTGATTGAATCATGAATCATGAATTGAATCATGAATCAAGAATTGAATCATGAATTATGAATCATGAATCGAATCATGATTCATGAATTGATTGATGAATCATGAATTAAATCATGAATCATGAAATGAATCATAAAATGAATCATGAATAGAATCATGAATCATGAAGCATTAATTGAATCATGAATCATGAATCATGACTCGAATTATGAATCATGAATTGAATCATGAATCGAATCATGAATCATGAATTGAATCATGAATCATGAATTGAATCATGAATCATCAATCATGAATCATGAATCGAGTCATGAATCATGAATCAAATCATGAATCATAAAATGAATCATGAATTGAATCATGAATTAAGTCATGAATCATGAAATGAATCATGAATTGAATCATGAATCATGAATTGAATCATGAATCATCAATCATGAATCATGAATCATGAATCATCAATCATGAATCATGAATCGAGTCATGAATCATGAATCATGAATTGAATCATGAATTAAATCATGAATCATGAATTAAATCATGAATTATAATTTGAATCATGAATCATTAATCATGAATCATGAATAATGAATTGAATCATGAATCTTTAATCATGAATCATGAATTGAATCATGAAAGGAATCATGAAACATGAAATGAATCATGAATTGAATCATGAATCATGAATCATGAATTGAATCATGGATTGAATCATGAATTAATTCATGAATTATGAATTGAATCAAGAATCATGAATCGAATCATGAATCATGAATTAAATCATGAATAATGAATCATGAATTGAATCATGAATCATGAATAAAGAATTGAATCATGCATCATAAATCGAATTATGATTCATGAATTGAATCATGAATTGAATCATGAATCATGAAAAAAATCATGAATTGAATAATGAATCATGAAATGAATCATGAATCATTGATTGAATCATGAATCATGAATTGAATCATGAATCATGAATTGAATCAAGCATTATGAATCATGAATCGAATCATGATTCATGAATGGAATCATGAATCATGAATCATAAATTGAATTATGAATCATTAATTAAATCATAAATAATGAATCATGAATCGAATCATGAATTATGAAGCATGAATTGAATCATGAATCATGAATCATGAATTGAATCATGAATCATGAATCGAATCATGAATCATGAATTGAATCATGAATCATGAATCGAATCATGAATCATGAATTGAATCATGAATCATGAATTGAATCATAAATCATGAATTGAATCATGAATTGAATCATTATCTCAATCATTAATCATGAATTGAATCATGAATCATGAATAAAGAATTGAATCATGCATCAGAAATCGAATTATGATTCATGAATTGAATCATGAATTGAATCATGAAAAAAATCATGAATTGAATCATGAATCATGAAATGAATCATGAATCATTGATTGAATCATGAATCATGAATTGAATCATGAATCATAAATTGAATCATGAAGTATGAATCATGAATCGAATCATGATTCATGAATCATGAAAAAAATCATGAATTGAATCATGAATCATGAATCATTGATTGAATCATGAATCATGAATTGAATCATGAATCATGAATTGAATCATGAATCATGAATCATGAATTGAATTATGAATCATGAATTAAATCATGAATAATGAATCATGAATCGAATCATGAATTATAAAGCATTAATTGAATCATGAATCATGAATCATGAATTAAATCATGAATAATGAATCATGAATCGAATCATGAATTATAAAGCATTAATTGAATCATGAATCATGAATCATGAATCGAATCATGATTCATGAACTGAATCATGAATCATGAATCGAATCATGAATCATGAATTGAATCATGAATCATGAATTGAATCATGAATCATGAATTGAATCATTAATCATGAATTGAATCATGCATTATGAATCATGAATCGAATCGTGAAACATGAATTGAATCATGAATCATGAATCGAATCATGAATCATGAATTGAATCATGAATCATGAATTGAATCATGAATCATGAATTGAATCATGAATCATGAATCATGAATCATGAATTGAATCATGAATCATGAATCATGAATTGAATCATGAATCATGAATCATGAATTGAATCATTAATCATGAATCGTGAATAATGAATTGAATCATGAATCATTAATCATGAATCATGAATTGAATCATGAAATAAATCATGAAACATGAAATGAATCATGAAACATGAATCATGAATCATGAATTGAATCATGAATTGAATCATAAATTAAATCATGAATCATGAATTAAATCATGAATCATGAATCATGAATTAAATCATGAATCATGAATCATGAATCATGAATTGAATCATGAATCATGAATCATGAATTGAATCATGATTCATGAATCATGAATCATGAATTGAATCATGATTCATGAATCATGAATCATGAATTGAATCATGAATCATGAATCATGAATTGAATCATTAATCATGAATCGTGAATAATGAATTGAATCATGAATCATTAATCATGAATCATGAATTGAATCATGAAATAAATCATGAAACATGAAATGAATCATGAAACATGAATCATGAATCATGAATTGAATCATGAATTGAATCATAAATTAAATCATGAATCATGAATTAAATCATGAATCATGAATCATGAATTGAATCATGAATCATGAATTGAATCATGAATCATGTATCATGAATCATGAATTGAATCATGAATCATGAATCATTAATTGAATCATGATTCATGAATCATTAATCATGAATTGAATCATGCATTATGAATCATGAATCGAATCATGATTCATGAATTGAATCATGAATCATGAATCATGAATTGAATTATGAAGCATTAATTGAATCATGAATCATGAATCATGAATCATGAATCGAATCGTGAAACATGAATTGAATCATGAATTATGAATCGAATCATGAATCATGAATTGAATCATGAATCATGAATTGAATCATGAATCATGAATCATGAATCATTAATTGAATCATGAATCATGAATCATGAATTGAATCATGATTCATGAATCATGAATCATGAATTGAATCATGAATCATGAATCATGAATTGAATCATTAATCATGAATCGTGAATAATGAATTGAATCATGAATCATTAATCATGAATCATGAATTGAATCATGAAATAAATCATGAAACATGAAATGAATCATGAAACATGAATCATGAATCATGAATTGAATCATGAATTGAATAATGAATCATGAAATGAATCATGAATCATTGATTGAATCATGAATCATGAATTGAATCATGAATCATGAATTGAATCATGAATTATGAATCATGAATCGAATCATGATTCATGAATTGAATCATGAATCATGAATGATGAATTGAATTATGAATCATTAATTAAATCATAAATAATGAATCATGAATCGAATCATGAATTATGAAGCATGAAATGAATCATGAATCATTGATTGAATCATTAATCATGAATTGAATCATGAATCATGAATTGAATCATGAATCATGAATTGAATCAAGCATTATGAATCATGAATCGAATCATGATTCATGAATGGAATCATGAATCATGAATCATAAATTGAATTATGAATCATTAATTAAATCATAAATAATGAATCATGAATCGAATCATGAATTATGAAGCATGAATTGAATCATGAATCATGAATCATGAATTGAATCATGAATCATGAATCGAATCATGAATCATGAATTGAATCATGAATCATGAATCGAATCATGAATCATGAATTGAATCATGAATCATGAATTGAATCATAAATCATGAATTGAATCATGAATTGAATCATTATCTCAATCATTAATCATGAATTGAATCATTATCTCAATCATTAATCATGAATTGAATCATGAATCATGAATAAAGAATTGAATCATGCATCAGAAATCGAATTATGATTCATGAATTGAATCATGAATTGAATCATGAATCATGAAAAAAATCATGAATTGAATCATGAATCATGAAATGAATCATGAATCATTGATTGAATCATGAATCATGAATTGAATCATGAATCATGAATTGAATCATGAAGTATGAATCATGAATCGAATCATGATTCATGAATCATGAAAAAAATCATGAATTGAATCATGAATCATGAATCATTGATTGAATCATGAATCATGAATCATTGATTGAATCATGAATCATGAATTGAATCATGAATCATGAATTGAATCATGAATCATGAATCATGAATTGAATTATGAATCATGAATTAAATCATGAATAATGAATCATGAATCGAATCATGAATTATAAAGCATTAATTGAATCATGAATCATGAATCATGAATCAAATCATGATTCATGAATTGAATCATGAATCATGAATCGAATCATGAATCATGAATTGAATCATGAATCATGAATTGAATCATGAATCATGAATTGAATCATGAATCATGAATTGAATCATGAATCATGAATTGAATCATTAATCATGAATTGAATCATGCATTATGAATCATGAATCGAATCTTGATTCATGAATTGAATCATGAATCATGAATCATGAATTAAATTATGAAGCATTAATTGAATCATGAATCATGAATCATGAATCGAATCGTGAAACATGAATTGAATCATGAATCATGAATCGAATCATGAATCATGAATTGAATCATGAATCATGAATTGAATCATGAATCATGAATTGAATCATGAATCATGAATTGAATCATGAATCATGAATTGAATCATTAATCATGAATTGAATCATGCATTATGAATCATGAATCGAATCGTGAAACATGAATTGAATCATGAATCATGAATCGAATCATGAATCATGAATTGAATCATGAATCATGAATTGAATCATGAATCATGAATTGAATCATGAATCATGAATCATGAATCATGAATTGAATCATGAATCATGAATCATGAATTGAATCATGAATCATGAATCATGAATTGAATCATTAATCATGAATCGTGAATAATGAATTGAATCATGAATCATTAATCATGAATCATGAATTGAATCATGAAATAAATCATGAAACATGAAATGAATCATGAAACATGAATCATGAATCATGAATTGAATCATGAATTGAATCATAAATTAAATCATGAATCATGAATTAAATCATGAATCATGAATCATGAATTAAATCATGAATCATGAATCATGAATCATGAATTGAATCATGAATCATGAATCATGAATTGAATCATGATTCATGAATCATGAATCATGAATTGAATCATGATTCATGAATCATGAATCATGAATTGAATCATGAATCATGAATCATGAATTGAATCATTAATCATGAATCGTGAATAATGAATTGAATCATGAATCATTAATCATGAATCATGAATTGAATCATGAAATAAATCATGAAACATGAAATGAATCATGAAACATGAATCATGAATCATGAATTGAATCATGAATTGAATCATAAATTAAATCATGAATCATGAATTAAATCATGAATCATGAATCATGAATTGAATCATGAATCATGAATTGAATCATGAATCATGTATCATGAATCATGAATTGAATCATGAATCATGAATCATTAATTGAATCATGATTCATGAATCATTAATCATGAATTGAATCATGCATTATGAATCATGAATCGAATCATGATTCATGAATTGAATCATGAATCATGAATCATGAATTGAATTATGAAGCATTAATTGAATCATGAATCATGAATCATGAATCATGAATCGAATCGTGAAACATGAATTGAATCATGAATTATGAATCGAATCATGAATCATGAATTGAATCATGAATCATGAATTGAATCATGAATCATGAATCATGAATCATTAATTGAATCATGAATCATGAATCATGAATTGAATCATGATTCATGAATCATGAATCATGAATTGAATCATGAATCATGAATCATGAATTGAATCATTAATCATGAATCGTGAATAATGAATTGAATCATGAATCATTAATCATGAATCATGAATTGAATCATGAAATAAATCATGAAACATGAAATGAATCATGAAACATGAATCATGAATCATGAATTGAATCATGAATTGAATAATGAATCATGAAATGAATCATGAATCATTGATTGAATCATGAATCATGAATTGAATCATGAATCATGAATTGAATCATGAATTATGAATCATGAATCGAATCATGATTCATGAATTGAATCATGAATCATGAATGATGAATTGAATTATGAATCATTAATTAAATCATAAATAATGAATCATGAATCGAATCATGAATTATGAAGCATGAAATGAATCATGAATCATTGATTGAATCATTAATCATGAATTGAATCATGAATCATGAATTGAATCATGAATCATGAATTGAATCAAGCATTATGAATCATGAATCGAATCATGATTCATGAATGGAATCATGAATCATGAATCATAAATTGAATTATGAATCATTAATTAAATCATAAATAATGAATCATGAATCGAATCATGAATTATGAAGCATGAATTGAATCATGAATCATGAATCATGAATTGAATCATGAATCATGAATCGAATC
This sequence comes from Mixophyes fleayi, assembly GCF_038048845.1. NCBI lineage: Eukaryota > Metazoa > Chordata > Amphibia > Anura > Limnodynastidae > Mixophyes > Mixophyes fleayi. Next base: position 52,189 of record NW_027445954.1, read on the forward strand.
ATGAATCATGAATTGAATCATGAATCATGAATTGAATCATGAATCATGAATTGAATCATTAATCATGAATCGTGAATAATGAATTGAATCATGAATCATTAATCATGAATCATGAATTGAATCATGAAATAAATCATGAAACATGAAATGAATCATGAAACATGAATCATGAATCATGAAATGAATCATGAATTGAATCATAAATTAAATCATGAATCATGAATTAAATCATGAATCATGAATCATGAATTAAATCATGAATCATGAATCATGAATCATGAATTGAATCATGAATCATGAATCATGAATTGAATCATGATTCATGAATCATGAATCATGAATTGAATCATGAATCATGAATCATGAATTGAATCATTAATCATGAATCGTGAATAATGAATTGAATCATGAATCATTAATCATGAATCATGAATTGAATCATGAAATAAATCATAAAACATGAAATGAATCATGAAACATGAATCATGAATCATGAATTGAATCATGAATTGAATCATAAATTAAATCATGAATCATGAATTAAATCATGAATCATGAATCATGAATTGAATCATGAATTGAATCATGAATCATGTATCATGAATCATGAATTGAATCATGAATCATGAATCATTAATTGAATCATGATTCATGAATCATGAATCATGAATTGAATCATGAATCATGAATCATGAATTGAATTATGAAGCATTAATTGAATCATGAATCATGAATCATGAATCATGAATCGAATCGTGAAACATGAATTGAATCATGAATTATGAATCGAATCATGAATCATGAATTGAATCATGAATCATGAATTGAATCATGAATCATGAATCATGAATCATGAATTGAATCATGAATCATGAATCATGAATTGAATCATGATTCATGAATCATGAATCATGAATTGAATCATGAATCATGAATCATGAATTGAATCATAAATCATGAATCGTGAATAATGAATTGAATCATGAATCATTAATCATGAATCATGAATTGAATCATGAAATAAATCATGAAACATGAAATGAATCATGAAACATGAATCATGAATCATGAATTGAATCATGAATTGAATCATAAATTAAATCATGAATCATGAATCATGTATTGATTCATGAATCATGAATTGAATCATGAATCATGAATCATGAATCATGAATTGAATCATGAATCATGAATCATGAATTGAATCATGATTCATGAATCATGAATCATGAATTGAATCATGAATCATGAATCATGAATTGAATCATTAATCATGAATCGTGAATAATGAATTGAATCATGAATCATTAATCATGAATCATGAATTGAATCATGAAATAAATCATGAAACATGAAATGAATCATGAAACATGAATCATGAATCATGAATTGAATCATGAATTGAATCATAAATTAAATCATGAATCATGAATTAAATCATGAATCATGAATCATGAATTGAATCATGAATCATGAATTGAATCATGAATTGAATCATAAATTAAATCATGAATCATGAATTAAATCATGAATCATGAATCATGAATCCAATCATGAATCATGAATTGAATCATGAATTGAATCATGATACATTAATCATGAAAAAAATCATGAATTGAATCATGAATCGTGAATCATGAAAAAAATCATGAATTGAATCATGAATTGGATCATGAATCATGATTCATGAAATAAATCATGAATCATTGATTGAATCATGAATCATGAATTGAATCATGAATCAAGAATTGAATCATGAATTATGAATCATGAATCGAATCATGATTCATGAATTGAATCATGAATCATGAATTAAATCATGAATCATGAAATGAATCATAAAATGAATCATGAATAGAATCATGAATCATGAAGCATTAATTGAATCATGAATCATGAATCATGACTCGAATTATGAATCATGAATTGAATCATGAATCGAATCATTAATCATGAATTGAATCATGAATCATGAATTGAATCATGAATCATGAATTGAATCATGAATCATGAAATGAATCATGAATTGAATCATGAATCATGAATTAAATCATGAATCATAAAATGAATCATGAATTGAATCATGAATTAATTCATGAATCATTAAATGAATCATGAATTGAATCATGAATCATGAATTGAATCATGAATCATGAAATGAATCATGAATTGAATCATGAATCATGAATTAAATCATGAATCATAAAATGAATCATGAATTGAATCATGAATTAATTCATGAATCATTAAATGAATCATGAATTGAATCATGAATCATGAATTGAATCATGAATCATCAATCATGAATCATGAATCGAGTCATGAATCATGAATCATGAATTGAATCATGAATTAAATCATGAATCATGAATTAAATCATGAATTATAATTTGAATCATGAATCATTAATCATGAATCATGAATAATGAATTGAATCATGAATCTTTAATCATGAATCATGAATTGAATCATGAAAGGAATCATGAAACATGAAATGAATCATGAATTGAATCATGAATCATGAATCATGAATTGAATCATGGATTGAATCATAAATTAATTCATGAATCATGAATTGAATCAAGAATCATGAATCGAATCATGAATCATGAATTAAATCATGAATAATGAATCATGAATTGAATCATGAATCATGAATAAAGAATTGAATCATGCATCATAAATCGAATTATGATTCATGAATTGAATCATGAATTGAATCATGAATCATGAAAAAAATCATGAATTGAATCATGAATCATGAAATGAATCATGAATCATTGATTGAATCATGAATCATGAATTGAATCATAAATCATGAATTGAATCATGAATTATGAATCATGAATCGAATCATGATTCATGAATTGAATCATGAATCATGAATGATGAATTGAATTATGAATCATTAATTAAATCATAAATAATGAATCATGAATCGAATCATGAATTATGAAGCATGAATTGAATCATGAATCATGAATCATTGATTGAATCATGAATCATGAATTGAATCATGATTCATGAATGGAATCATGAATCATGAATCATGAATTGAATTATGAATCATTAATTAAATCATAAATAATGAATCATAAATCATGAATTATGAAGCATTAATTGAATCATGAATCAAATCATGAATCATGAATTGAATCATGAATCATGAATCGAATCATGAATCATGAATTGAATCATGAATCATGAATTGAATCATGAATTGAATCATTATCTCAATCATTAATCACGAATCGAATCATGAATCATGAATCATGAATCGAATCATGAATCATGAATCATGAATTAAATCATGAATAATGAATCATGAATTGAATCATGAATCATAAATAAAGAATTGAATCATGCATCATAAATCGAATTATGATTCATGAATTGAATCATGAATTGAATCATGAATCATGAAAAAAAACATGAATTGAATCATGAATCATGAAATGAATCATGAATCATTGTTTGAATCATGAATCATGAATTGAATCATGAATCATGAATTGAATCATGAATTATGAATCATGAATCGAATCAAGATTCATGAATCATGAAAAAAATCATGAATTGAATCATGAATCATGAATCATTGATTGAATCATGAATCATGAATTGAATCATGAATCATGAATTGAATCATGAATCATGAATTGAATCATGCATTATGAATGATGAATTGAATTATGAATCATTAATTAAATCATAAATAATGAATCATGAATCGAATCATGAATTATGAAGCATTAATTGAATCATGAATCATGAATCATGAATCGAATCATGATTCATGAATTAAATCATGAATCATGAATCGAATCATGAATCATGAATTGAATCATGAATCATGAATTGAATCATTAATCATGAATTGAATCATGAATCATGAATCATGAATCATGAATTGAATCAGGAATCATGAATTGAATCATGATTCATGAATCATGAATCATGAATTGAGTCATGAATTATTAATTGAATCATGAATTAAATCATGAATCATGAATTAAATCATGAATCATCAATCATGAATCATGAATCGAGTCATGAATCATGAATCATGAATTGAATCATGAATTAAATCATGAATCATGAATTAAATCATGAATTATAATTTGAATCATGAATCATTAATCATGAATCATGAATAATGAATTGAATCATGAATCTTTAATCATGAATCATGAATTGAATCATGAAATGAATCATGAATTGAATCATGAATCATGAATCATGAATTGAATCATGGATTGAATCATGAATTAATTCATGAATCATGAATTGAATCAAGAATCATGAATCGAATCATGAATCATGAATTAAATCATGAATAATGAATCATGAATTGAATCATGAATCATGAATAAAGAATTGAATCATGCATCATAAATCGAATTATGATTCATGAATTGAATCATGAATTGAATCATGAATCATGAAAAAAATCATGAATTGAATCATGAATCATGAAATGAATCATGAATCATTGATTGAATCATGAATCATGAATTGAATCATGAATCATGAATTGAATCATGAATTATGAATCATGAATCGAATCATGATTCATGAATTGAATCATGAATCATGAATGATGAATTGAATTATGAATCATTAATTAAATCATAAATAATGAATCATGAATCGAATCATGAATTATGAAGCATGAATTGAATCATGAATCATGAATCATTGATTGAATCATGAATTATGAATTGAATCATGAATCATGAATTGAATCATGAATCATGAATTGAATCATGCATTATGAATCATGAATCGAATCATGATTCATGAATGGAATCATTAATCATGAATCATGAATTGAATTATGAATCAATAATTAAATCATAAATAATGAATCATGAATCGAATCATGAATTATGAAGCATTAATTGAATCATGAATCAAATCATGAATCATGAATTGAATCATGAATCATGAATCGAATCATGAATCATGAATTGAATCATGAATCATGAATTGAATCATGAATCATGAATTGAATCATGAATTGAATCATTATCTCAATCATTAATCATGAATCGAATCATGATTCATGAATCATGAATCGAATCATGAATCATGAATCATGAATTAAATCATGAATAATGAATCATGAATTGAATCATGAATCATGAATAAAGAATTGAATCATGCATCATAAATCGAATTATGATTCATGAATTGAATCATGAATTGAATCATGAATCATGAAAAAAAACATGAATTGAATCATGAATCATGAATAATGAATCATTGATTGAATCATGAATCATGAATTGAATCATGAATCATGAATTGAATCATGAATTATGAATCATGAATCGAATCAAGATTCATGAATCATGAAAAAAATCATGAATTGAATCATGAATCATGAATCATTGATTGAATCATGAATCATGAATTGAATCATGAATCATGAATTGAATCATGAATCATGAATTGAATCATGCATTATGAATGATGAATTGAATTAGGAATCATTAATTAAATCATAAATAATGAATCATGAATCGAATCATGAATTATGAAGCATTAATTGAATCATGAATCATGAATCATGAATCGAATCATGAATCATGAATTGAAATATGAATCATGAATCGAATCATGAATCATGAATTGAATCATGAATCATTAATTGAATCATGAATCATGAATTGAATCATGAATCATGAATCATGAATCATGAATTGAATCATGAATCATGAATTGAATCATGATTCATGAATTGAATCATGATTCATGAATCATGAATCATGAATCGAGTCATGAATCATTAATTGAATCATGAATTAAATCATGAATCATGAATTAAATCATGAATCATGAATTGAATCATGAAATGTATCATGAAACATGAAATGAATCATGAAACATGAATCATGAATCATGAATTGAATGATGAATTGAATCATAAATTAAATCATGAATTATGAATTAAATCATGAATCATGAATCATGAATCGAATCATGAATCATGAATAAATAATCAAATCATGCATCATGAATCGAATTATGAATCATGAATTGAATCATGAATTGAATCATGATACATAAATCATGAAAAAAATCATGAATTGAATCATGAATCATGAATCATGAAATGAATCATGAATCATTGATTGAATCATGAATCATGAATTGAATCATGAATTGAATCATGCATCATGAATCTTATCATGATTCATGAATTTAATCATGAATCATGAATCATGAATTGAATCATGAATCATGAATTAAATCATGAATCATGAATCGAATCATGAATCATGAATTGAATCATGAATCGTGAATCATGAAATGAATCATAAAATGAATCATGAATCGAATCATGAATTGAATCATGAATCATGAAATAAATCATGAATAATGAATCATGAATCAAATCATGAATCATGAATCATGAATTGAATCATGAATCATGAATCATGAATTATGAATCATGAATAATGAATTGAATCATGAAAGGAATCATGAAACATGAATTGAATCATGAATCATGAATCATGAATTGAATCATGGATTGAATCATGAATTAAATCATGAATCATGAATTGAATCAAGAATCATGAATCGAATCATGAATCATGAATTGAATAATGAATAATGAATCAAGAATTGAATCATGAATTATGAATAAAGAATCGAATCAGGCATCATGAATCGAATTATGAATCATGAATTGAATCATGAATTGAATCATGAATCATCAATCATGAAAAAAATCATGAATTAAATCATGAATTGAATCATGAATCATTGATTGAATCATGAATCATGAATTGAATCATGAATCGTGAATTGAATCATGAATTATGAATCATGAATCGAATCATGATTCATGAATTGAATCATGAATAATGAATCATGAATAGAATCATGAAGCATTAATTGAATCATGAATCATGAATCATGACTCAAATTATGAATCATGAATTGAATCATGAATCATAAAATGAATCATGAATTGAATCATGAATTGAATCATGAATTGAGTCATGAATCATGAAATGAATCATGAATTGAATCATGAATCATGAATTGAATCATGAAACATGAATCATGAATTGAATCATGAATCATGAATCGAGTCATGAATCATGAATCATGAATTGAATCATGTATTAAATCATAAATCATGAATTAAATCATGAATTATAATTTGAATCATGAATCATTAATCATGAATCATGAATAATGAATTGAATCATGAATCAATAATCATGAATCATGAATTGAATCATGAAAGGAATCATGAAACATGAAATGAATCATGAATTGAATCATGAATCATGAATCATGAATTGAATCATGGATTGAATCATGAATTAAATCATGAATCATGAATTGAATCAAGAATCATAAATCGAATCATGAATCATGAATTAAATCATGAATAATGAATCATGAATTGAATCATGAATCATGAATAAAGAATCGAATCATGCATCATAAATCGAATTATGATTCATGAATTGAATCATGAATCATGAAAAAAATCATGAATTGAATCATGAATCATGAAATGAATCATGAATCATTGATTGCATCATGAATCATGAATTGAATCATGCATCATAAATCGAATTATGATTCATGAATTGAATCATGAATTGAATCATGAATCATGAAAAAAAACATGAATTTAATCACGAATCATGAATCATGAAATGAATCATGAATCATTGATTGAATCATGAATCATGAATTGAATCATGAATCATGAATTGAATCATGAATTATGAATCATGAATCGAATCATGATTCATGAATCATGAAAAAAATCATGAATTGAATCATGAATCATGAATCATTGATTGAATCATGAATCATGAATTGAATCATGAATCATGAATTGAATCATGCATTATGAATCATGAATCGAATCATGATTCATGAATTGAATCATGAATGATGAATCGAATTATGAATCATTAATTTAATCATAAATAATGAATCATGAATCGAATCATGAATTATGAAGCATTAATTGAATCATGAATCATGAATCATGAATCGAATCATGAATCATGAATCGAATCATGAATCATGAATCGAATCATGAATCATGAATTAAATCATGAATCATGAATTGAATCATGAATCATGAATTGAATCATGAATCATGAATCATGAATCATCAATTGAATCATGAATCATGAATTGAATCATGATTCATGAATCATGAATCATGAATCGAGTCATGAATCATTAATTGAATCATGAATTAAATCATGAATCATGAATTAAATCATGTATCATGAATTGAATCATGAAATGTATCATGAAACATGAAATGAATCATGAAATATGAATCATGAATCATGAATTGAATCATGAATTGAATCATAAATTAAATCATGATTCATGAATTAAATCATGAATCATGAATCATGAATCGAATCATGAATCATGAATAAATAATCAAATCATGCATCATGAATCGAATTATGAATCATGAATTGAATCATGAATTGAATCATGATACATAAATCATGAAAAAAATCATTAATTGAATCATGAATCATGAATCATGAAATGAATCATGAATCATTGATTGAATCATGAATCATGAATTGAATCATGAATCATGAATTGAATCATGAATTATGAATCATGAATCTTATCATGATTTATGAATTTAATCATGAATCATGAATCATGAATTGAATCATGAATCATGAATTAAATCATGAATCATGAATCGAATCATGAATCATGAATTGAATCATGAATCGTGAATCATGAAATGAATCATAAAATTAATCATGAATCGAATCATGAATTGAATCATGAATCATGAAATAAATCATGAATAATGAATCATGAATCGAATCATGAATCATGAATCATGAATTGAATCATGAATCATGAATCATGAATTATGAATCATGAATCATAAATTGAATCATGAATTAAATCATGAATCATGAACTAAATCATGAATTATAATTTGAATCATGAATCATTAATCATGAATCACGAATAATGAATTGAATCATGAAAGGAATCATGAAACATGAATTGAATCATGAATCATGAATCATGAATTGAATCATGGATTGAATCATGAATTAAATCATGAATCATGAATTGAATCAAGAATCATGAATCGAATCATGAATCATGAATTGAATCATGAATAATGAATTAAGAATTGAATCATAAATTATGAATAAAGAATCGAATCAGGCATCATGAATCGAACTATGAATCATGAATTGAATCATGAATTGAATCATGAATAATCAATCATGAAAAAAATCATGAATTAAATCATGAATTGAATCATGAATCATGAATCATGAAATAAATCATGAATCATTGATTGAATCATGAATCATGAATAGAATCATGAATCGTGAATTGAATCATGAATTATGAATCATGAATCGAATCATAATTCATGAATTGAATCATGAATAATGAATCATGAATAGAATCATGAATCATGAAGCATTAATTGAATCATGAATCATGAATCACGACTCGAATTATGAATCATGAATTGAATCATGAATCGAATCATGAATCAAATCATGAATCATGAATTGAATCATGAATCATGAATTGAATCATGAATCATGAATTGAATCATGAATCATAAAATGAATCATGAATTGAATCATGAATCATGAATTGAATCATGAATCATGAATTGAATCATGAATCATGAATTGAATCATGAATCATAAAATGAATCATGAATTAAATCATGAATTGAGTCATGAATCATGAAATGAATCATGAATCATGAAATGAATCATGAATTGAATCATGAATCATGAATTGAATCATGAATCATGAATCATGAATTGAATCATGAATCATGAATCATGAATCATGAATCGAGTCATGAATCATGAATTGAATCATGAATTAAATCATGAATCATGAATTAAATCATGAATTATAATTTGAATCATGAATCATTAATCATGAATCATGAATAATGAATTGAATCATGAATCGAATCATGAATCATGAATTAAATCATGAATAATGAATCATGAATTGAATCATGAATCATGAATAAAGAATCGAATCATGCATCAGAAATCGAATTATGATTCATGAATTGAATCATGAATCATGAAAAAAATCATGAATTGAATCATGAATCATGAAATGAATCATGAATCATTGATTGAATCATGAATCATGAATTGAATCATGAATCATGAATTGAATCATAAATTATGAATCATGAATCGAATCATGATTCATGAATCATGAAAAAATCATGAATTGAATCATGAATCATGAATCATTGATCGAATCATGATTCATGAATCATGAAAAAATCATGAATTGAATCATGAATCGTGAATCATTGATTGAATCATGAATCATGAATTGAATCATGAATCATGAATTGAATCATGCATTATGAAACATGAATCGAATCATGATTCATGAATTGAATCATGAATCATGAATCATGAATTGAATTATGAATCATGAATTAAATCATGAATCATGAATCATGAATCGAATCATGAATCATGAATTGAATCATGAATCGTAAATCATGAATCGAATCATGAATCATGAATTGAATCATGAATCGTGAATCATGAAATGAATCATGAAATAAATCATGAATCGAATCATGAATTGAATTATGAATCATGAAATAAATCATGAATAATGAATCATGAATCGAATCATGAATCATAAAGCATGAATTGAATCATGAATCATGAATCATGAATGGAATCATGAATCATGAATGTAATCATGAATCATGAAGCATGAATTGAATCATGAATCATGAATCATGAATGGAATCAAGAATCATGAATGTAATCATGAATCATGAATCGAATCATGAATCATGAATCGAATCATGAATCATGAATTGAATCATGAATCATGACTTGAATCATGAATCATGAATCATGAATCATGAATCATGAATTGAATCATGAATCATGAATCGAATCATGAATCATGAATTATGAATCATGAATTGAATCATGAATCATAAATCGAATCATGAATCATGAATCATAAATTGAATCATGAATCATGAATTGAATCATGAATTGAATCATGAATCATGAAATGAATCTTGAATTGAATCATGAATTGAATCATGAATCATGAATTGAATCATGAATTGAATCATAAATCATGAATCATGAAATGAATCATGAATTGAATCATGAATAGAATCATGATTTATGAATCATGAAATGAATCATGAATTGAATCATGAATCATGAATCATGAATCATGAATTGAATCATGAATCATAAAATTAATCATGAACTGAATCATGAAATGAATCATGAATCATGAAATGAATCATGAATTGAATCATGAATCATGACTTCAATCATGAATCATGAATTGAATCCTGAATCATTTATCAAATCATGAATCATGAATTCAATCATGAATCATGAATTCAATCATCAATTGGATCATGAATCATGAATAATGAATTATCAATTGAATCATGAAATTAATCATGAAACATTAAAAAAATCATGAATCATGAATCATGAATTAAATGATGAATCATGAATAGTCATGAATCTTGAATCATGAATCGAATCATGAATCATGAATTGAATCATAAATCATGAATTGAATCATGAATTAAATGATGAATCATGAATAGTCATGAATCTTGAATCATGAATCGAATCATGAATCATGAATTGAATCATGAATCATGAATTGAATCATAAAATGAATCATGAATCATGAATTTAATCATGAATTGAATTATAAAATGAAATATTGAATTGAGTCATGAATTGAATCATGAATCATGAATCATGAATTAAATCATGAATCATAAATCGAATCATGAATCATGAATCGAATCATGAATCATGAATTGAATCATTATCTCAATCATGAATCATGAATCATGAATCATGAATTGAATCATGAATCACGAATCATGAATCATGAATTGAATCATGAATTGAATCATGAATCACGAATCATGAATCATGAATTGAATCATGAATCATGAATAAAATCATGAATCATGAATCATGAATCATGAATCATAAATCATGAATTGAATCATTATCTCAATCATGAATCATGAATCGAATCATGAATCATGAATCATGAATTAATTGATGAATCATGAATCATGAATCGAATCATGAATCATGAATTGAATCATGAATCGAATCATGAATCATGAATTGAATCATGAATCATGAAATAAATCATGAATTGAATCATGAATTGAATCTTGAATCATGAATTGAATCATGAATCATGAAATGAATAATGAATCATGAATTGAATCATGAATCATAAATTGAATCATGAATCATGAATTGATTCATGAATCATGAATAGAATCATGAATCATGAAACATGAAATGAATCATAAATTGAATCATGAATTGAATCATGAATCATGAAATAAATCATGAATTATGAATTGAATCTTGAATCATAAATTCAATGATGACTCATGAATCATGAATCGAATCATGAATCATGAATCATGAATCATGAATTGATTTATGAATAATGAATCATGAATTGAATCATGAATCATGAATTGAATAATAAATCATGAATCATGAAATGAATCATGAATTGAATCATGAATCATGAATTGAATCATGAATCAAGAATCATAAAATGAATCATGAACTGAATCATGAAATGAATCATGACTTGAATCATGAATCATGACTTGAATCATGAATCATGACTTGAATCATGAATCATGAATTGAATCATGAATCATGAATTGAATCATGAATCATGAATCGAATCATGAATCATGAATTGAATAATGAATCATGAATCATGAATTGAATCATGAATTGAATCATGAATCATGAATTGAATCATGAATCATGAAATGAATCATGAATTGAATCATGAATCATGAAATGAATCATGAAATGAATCATGAATTGAATCATGAATTGAATCATGAATCATGAATCATGAAATGAATCATGAATTGAATCATGAATTGAATCATGAATCATGAATCATGAATTGAATCATGAATCATAAAATTAATCATGAACTGAATCATGAAATGAATCATGAATCATGAAATGAATCATGAATTGAATCATGAATCATGACTTCAATCATGAATCATGAATTGAATCCTGAATCATTTATCAAATCATGAATCATGAATTCAATCATGAATCATGAATTCAATCATCAATTGGATCATGAATCATGAAATGAATCATGAATTGAATCATGAATAATGAATTATCAATTGAATCATGAAATTAATCATGAAACATTAAATAAATCATGAATCATGAATCATGAATTAAATGATGAATCATGAATAGTCATGAATCTTGAATCATGAATCGAATCATGAATCATGAATTGAATCATAAATCATGAATTGAATCATGAATTAAATGATGAATCATGAATAGTCATGAATCTTGAATCATGAATCGAATCATGAATCATGAATTGAATCATGAATCATGAATTGAATCATAAAATGAATCATGAATCATGAATTTAATCATGTATTGAATTATAAAATGAAATATTGAATTGAGTCATGAATTGAATCATGAATCATGAATCATGAATTAAATCATGAATCATAAATCGAATCATGAATCATGAATCGAATCATGAATCATGAATTGAATCATTATCTCAATCATGAATCATGAATCGAATCATGAATCATGAATCATGAATTGAATCATGAATCACGAATCATGAATCATGAATTGAATCATGAATTGAATCATGAATCACGAATCATGAATCATGAATTGAATCATGAATCATGAATAAAATCATGAATCATGAATCATGAATCATGAATCATAAATCATGAATTGAATCATTATCTCAATCATGAATCATGAATCGAATCATGAATCATGAATCATGAATTAATTGATGAATCATGAATCATGAATCGAATCATGAATCATGAATTGAATCATGAATCGAATCATGAATCATGAATTGAATCATGAATCATGAAATAAATCATGAATTGAATCATGAATTGAATCTTGAATCATGAATTGAATCATGAATCATGAAATGAATAATGAATCATGAATTGAATCATGAATCATAAATTGAATCATGAATCATGAATTGATTCATGAATCATGAATAGAATCATGAATCATGAAACATGAAATGAATCATAAATTGAATCATGAATTGAATCATGAATCATGAAATAAATCATGAATTATGAATTGAATCTTGAATCATAAATTCAATGATGACTCATGAATCATGAATCGAATCATGAATCATGAATCATGAATCATGAATTGATTTATGAATAATGAATCATGAATTGAATCATGAATCATGAATTGAATAATAAATCATGAATCATGAAATGAATCATGAATTGAATCATGAATCATGAATTGAATCATGAATCAAGAATCATAAAATGAATCATGAACTGAATCATGAAATGAATCATGACTTGAATCATGAATCATGACTTGAATCATGAATCATGACTTGAATCATGAATCATGAATTGAATCATGAATCATGAATTGAATCATGAATCATGAATCGAATCATGAATCATGAATTGAATAATGAATCATGAATCATGAATTGAATCATGAATTGAATCATGAATCATGAATTGAATCATGAATCATGAAATGAATCATGAATTGAATCATGAATCATGAAATGAATCATGAAATGAATCATGAATTGAATCATGAATTGAATCATGAATCATGAATCATGAAATGAATCATGAATTGAATCATGAATTGAATCATGAATCATGAATCATGAATTGAATCATGAATCATAAAATTAATCATGAACTGAATCATGAAATGAATCATGAATCATGAAATGAATCATGAATTGAATCATGAATCATGAATTGAATCATGAATCATGAATTGAATCATGAATCATGAATTGAATCATGAATCATTTATCGAATCATGAATCATGAATTCAATCATGAATCATGAATCATGAATTGAATCATCAATTGGATAATGAATCATGAACTGAATCATGAAATGAATCATGACTTGAATCATGAATAATGACTTGAATCATGAATCATGACTTGAATCATGAATCATGAATTGAATCATGAATCATGAATTGAATCATGAATCATGAATCGAATCATGAATCATGAATTGAATCATGAAATGAATTATGAATTTAATCATGAATCATGAATTGAATCATGAATCATGAATCATGAATTGAATCATGAATCATGAATTGAATCATGAATCATAAAATGAATCATGAATTGAATCATTAATTGAATCATGAATTGAATCATGACTCATGAAATGAAGCATAAATTGAATCATGAATCATGAATTGAATCATGAATCATGAATTGAATCATGAATCATGAATTGAATCATGAATTGAATCATGAATTAAATCATGAATCATGAATTAAATCATGAATCATGAATTGAATCGTGAATTATGAATAAAGAATCGAATCAGGCATCATGAATCGAATTATGAATCATGAATTGAATCATGAATTGAATCATGAATCATCAATCATGAAAAAAATCATGAATTGAATCATGAATCATGAATTAAATCATGAATCATGAATTGAATCATGAATTATGAATCATGAATCGAATCATGATTCATGAATTGAATCATGAATCATAAATTAAATCATGAATAATGTATCATGAATAGAATTATGAATCATGAAGCATGAATTGAATCATGAATCATGAATCATGACTTGAATTATGAATCATGAATTGAATAATGAATCGAATCATGAATCATGAATCGAATCATGAATCATGAACTGAATATTGAATCATGAGTCATGAAATGAATCATGAAAAGAATCATGAAATAAATCTTGAAATGAATCATGAATTGAATCATGAATCATGAATTGAATCATGAATCATGAATTGAATCATGAATCATGAATTGAATCATGAATCATAAAATGAATCATGAAATGAATCATGAATGGAATCATGAATCATGAATTGAATCATGAATCATGAATTGAATCATGAATCATTAATCATGAATCATGAATTGAATCACGAAAGGAATCATGAATCATGAAATGAATCATGAATTGAATCATGAATCATCAATCATGAATTGAATCATGGATTGAATGATGAATTTAATCATAAATCTTGAATTGAATCAAGAATCATGAATCGAATCATTATTCATGAATTGAATCATGAATAATGAATCATGAATTGAATCATGAATTATAAATAAAGAATCAAATCAGGCATCATGAATCGAATTATGAATCATGAATTGAATCATGAATTGAATCATGAAATAAATCATGATTCATGAATTAAATCATGAATCATGAATTAAATCATGAATAATGAATCATGAATAGAATCATGAATCATGAAGCATGAATTGAATGATGAATCATGAATCATGACTCGAATTATGAATCATGAATTGAATCATGAATCGAATCATGAATCATGAATCGAATCATGAATCATGAATTGAATCATTAATCATGAATTGAATCATGAATCATGAATCATGAATCATGAATCATAAATCATGAATTGAATCATGAATCATGAAATGAATCATGAAATGAATCATGAATTGAATCATGAATCATAAAATGAATCATGAATTGAATCATGAATTGAGTCATGAATCATGAAATGAATCATGAATTGAATCATGAATCATGAATTGAATCATGAATCATGAATTGAATCATGAATCATGAATCATGAATCATGAATCATGAATCGAGTCATGAATCATGAATTGAATCATGAATCATGAATCATGAATCATGAATCATGAATAATAAATCATGAATTGAATCATGAATCATGAAATGAATCATGAATCATAAAATGAATCATGAATTGAATCATGAATTGAGTCATGAATCATGAAATGAATCATGAATTGAATCATGAATCATGAATTGAATCATGAATCATGAATCATGAATCATGAATCGAGTCATGAATCATGAATCATGAATTGAATCATGAATTAAATCATGAATCATGAATTAAATCATGAATTATAATTTAAATCATGAATCATTAATCATGAATCATAAAATGAATTATGAATTTAATCATGAATCATTAATTAAATCATAAATAATGAATAATGAATCGAATCATGAATTATGAAGCATTAATTGAATCATGAATCATGAATCATGAATCGAATCATGATTCATGAATTAAATCATGAATCATGAATCGAATCATGAATCATGAATTGAATCATGAATCATGAATTGAATCATTAATCATGAATTGAATCATGAATCATGAATCATGAATCATGAATTGAATCAGGAATCATGAATTGAATCATGATTCATGAATCATGAATCATGAATTGAGTCATGAATTATTAATTGAATCATGAATTAAATCATGAATCATGAATTAAATCATGAATCATCAATCATGAATCATGAATCGAGTCATGAATCATGAATCATGAATTGAATCATGAATTAAATCATGAATCATGAATTAAATCATGAATTATAATTTGAATCATGAATCATTAATCATGAATCATGAATAATGAATTGAATCATGAATCTTTAATCATGAATCATGAATTGAATCATGAAATGAATCATGAATTGAATCATGAATCATGAATCATGAATTGAATCATGGATTGAATCATGAATTAATTCATGAATCATGAATTGAATCAAGAATCATGAATCGAATCATGAATCATGAATTAAATCATGAATCATGAATCATGAATCGAGTCATGAATCATGAATCGAGTCATGAATCATTAATTGAATCATGAATTAAATCATGAATCATGAATTAAATCATGAATCATGAATTGAATCATGAAATGTATCATGAAACATGAAATGAATCATGAAACATGAATCATGAATCATGAATTGAATCATGAATTGAATCATAAATTAAATCATGAATTATGAATTAAATCATGAATCATGAATCATGAATTAAATCATGAATCATGAATTGAATCATGAATTGAATCATGATACATAAATCATGAAAAAAATCATGAATTGAATCATGAATCATGAATCATGAAATGAATCATGAATCATTGATTGAATCATGAATCATGAATTGAATCATGAATTGAATCATGAATTATGAATCATGAATCTTATCATGATTAATGAATTTAATCATGAATCATGAATCATGAATTGAATCATGAATCATGAATTAAATCATGAATCATGAATCGAATCATGAATCATGAATTGAATCATGAATCGTGAATCATGAAATGAATCATAAAATTAATCATGAATCGAATCATGAATTGAATCATGAATCATGAATCATGAATTATGAATCATGAATAATGAATTGAATCATGAAAGGAATCATGAAACATGAATTGAATCATGAATCATGAATCATGAATTGAATCATGGATTGAATCATGAATTAAATCATGAATCATGAATTGAATCAAGAATCATGAATCGAATCATGAATCATGAATTGAATAATGAATAATGAATCAAGAATTGAATCATGAATTATGAATAAAGAATCGAATCAGGCATCATGAATCGAATTATGAATCATGAATTGAATCATGAATTGAATCATCAATCATCAATCATGAAAAAAATCATGAATTAAATCATGAATTGAATCATGAATCATTGATTGAATCATGAATCATGAATTGAATCATGAATCGTGAATTGAATCATGAATTATGAATCATGAATCGAATCATGATTCATGAATTGAATCATGAATAATGAATCATGAATAGAATCATGAAGCATTAATTGAATCATGAATCATGAATCATGACTCAAATTATGAATCATGAATTGAATCATGAATCATAAAATGAATCATGAATTGAATCATGAATTGAATCATGAATTGAGTCATGAATCATGAAATGAATCATGAATTGAATCATGAATCATGAATTGAATCATGAAACATGAATCATGAATTGAATCATGAATCATGAATCGAGTCATGAATCATGAATCATGAATTGAATCATGTATTAAATCATAAATCATGAATTAAATCATGAATTATAATTTGAATCATGAATCATTAATCATGAATCATGAATAATGAATTGAATCATGAATCAATAATCATGAATCATGAATTGAATCATGAAAGGAATCATGAAACATGAAATGAATCATGAATTGAATCATGAATCATGAATCATGAATTGAATCATGGATTGAATCATGAATTAAATCATGAATCATGAATTGAATCAAGAATCATAAATCGAATCATGAATCATGAATTAAATCATGAATAATGAATCATGAATTGAATCATGAATCATGAATAAAGAATCGAATCATGCATCATAAATCGAATTATGATTCATGAATTGAATCATGAATCATGAAAAAAATCATGAATTGAATCATGAATCATGAAATGAATCATGATTCATTGATTGCATCATGAATCATGAATTGAATCATGCATCATAAATCGATTTATGATTCATGAATTGAATCATGAATTGAATCATGAATCATGAAAAAAAACATGAATTTAATCACGAATCATGAATCATGAAATGAATCATGAATCATTGATTGAATCATGAATCATGAATTGAATCATGAATCATGAATTGAATCATGAATTATGAATCATGAATCGAATCATGATTCATGAATCATGAAAAAAATCATGAATTGAATCATGAATCATGAATCATTGATTGAATCATGAATCATGAATTGAATCATGAATCATGAATTGAATCATGCATTATGAATCATGAATCGAATCATGATTCATGAATTGAATCATGAATGATGAATCGAATTATGAATCATTAATTAAATCATAAATAATGAATCATGAATCGAATCATGAATTATGAAGCATTAATTGAATCATGAATCATGAATCATGAATCGAATCATGAATCATGAATCGAATCATGAATCATGAATCGAATCATGAATCATGAATTGAATCATGAATCATGAATTGAATCATGAATCATGAATTGAATCATGAATCATGAATCATGAATCATGAATTGAATCATGAATCATGAATTGAATCATGATTCATGAATCATGAATCATGAATCGAGTCATGAATCATTAATTGAATCATGAATTAAATCATGAATCATGAATTAAATCATGTATCATGAATTGAATCATGAAATGTATCATGAAACATGAAATGAATCATGAAATATGAATCATGAATCATGAATTGAATCATGAATTGAATCATAAATTAAATCATGAATCATGAATTAAATCATGAATCATGAATCATGAATCGAATCATGAATCATGAATAAATAATCAAATCATGCATCATGAATCGAATTATGAATCATGAATTGAATCATGAATTGAATCATGATACATAAATCATGAAAAAAATCATTAATTGAATCATGAATCATGAATCATGAAATGAATCATGAATCATTGATTGAATCATGAATCATGAATTGAATCATGAATCATGAATTGAATCATGAATTATGAATCATGAATCTTATCATGATTTATGAATTTAATCATGAATCATGAATCATGAATTGAATCATGAATCATGAATTAAATCATGAATCATGAATCGAATCATGAATCATGAATTGAATCATGAATCGTGAATCATGAAATGAATCATAAAATTAATCATGAATCGAATCATGAATTGAATCATGAATCATGAAATAAATCATGAATAATGAATCATGAATCGAATCATGAATCATGAATCATGAATTGAATCATGAATCATGAATCATGAATTATGAATCATGAATCATAAATTGAATCATGAATTAAATCATGAATCATGAATTAAATCATGAATCATGAATTAAATCATGAATCATGAATTGAATCGTGAATTATGAATAAAGAATCGAATCAGGCATCATGAATCGAATTATGAATCATGAATTGAATCATGAATTGAATCATGAATCATCAATCATGAAAAAAATCATGAATTGAATCATGAATCATGAATTAAATCATGAATCATGAATTGAATCATGAATTATGAATCATGAATCGAATCATGATTCATGAATTGAATCATGAATCATAAATTAAATCATGAATAATGTATCATGAATAGAATCATGAATCATGAAGCATGAATTGAATCATGAATCATGAATCATGACTTGAATTATGAATCATGAATTGAATAATGAATCGAATCATGAATCATGAATCGAATCATGAATCATGAACTAAATATTGAATCATGAGTCATGAAATGAATCATGAAAAGAATCATGAAATAAATCTTGAAATGAATCATGAATTGAATCATGAATCATGAATTGAATCATGAATCATGAATTGAATCATGAATCATGAATTGAATCATGAATCATAAAATGAATCATGAAATGAATCATGAATGGAATCATGAATCATTAATTGAATCATGAATCATGAATTGAATCATGAATCATTAATCATGAATCACGAATAATGAATTGAATCATGAAAGGAATCATGAAACATGAATTGAATCATGAATCATGAATCATGAATTGAATCATGGATTGAATCATGAATTAAATCATGAATCATGAATTGAATCAAGAATCATGAATCGAATCATGAATCATGAATTGAATCATGAATAATGAATCAAGAATTGAATCATAAATTATGAATAAAGAATCGAATCAGGCATCATGAATCGAACTATGAATCATGAATTGAATCATGAATTGAATCATGAATCATCAATCATGAAAAAAATCATGAATTAAATCATGAATTGAATCATGAATCATGAATCATGAAATAAATCATGAATCATTGATTGAATCATGAATCATGAATTGAATCATGAATCGTGAATTGAATCATGAATTATGAATCATGAATCGAATCATAATTCATGAATTGAATCATGAATAATGAATCATGAATAGAATCATGAATCATGAAGCATTAATTGAATCATGAATCATGAATCACGACTCGAATTATGAATCATGAATTGAATCATGAATCGAATCATGAATCAAATCATGAATCATGAATTGAATCATGAATCATGAATTGAATCATGAATCATGAATTGAATCATGAATCATAAAATGAATCATGAATTGAATCATGAATCATGAATTGAATCATGAATCATGAATTGAATCATGAATCATGAATTGAATCATGAATCATAAAATGAATCATGAATTAAATCATGAATTGAGTCATGAATCATGAAATGAATCATGAATCATGAAATGAATCATGAATTGAATCATGAATCATGAATTGAATCATGAATCATGAATCATGAATTGAATCATGAATCATGAATCATGAATCATGAATCGAGTCATGAATCATGAATTGAATCATGAATTAAATCATGAATCATGAATTAAATCATGAATTATAATTTGAATCATGAATTGAATCATGAAAGGAATCATGAAACATGAAATGAATCATGATTGAATCATGAATCATGAATCATGAATTGATTAATGGATTGAATCATGAATTAAATCATGAATCATGAATTGAATCAAGAATCATGAATCGAATCATGAATCATGAATTAAATCATGAATAATGAATCATGAATTGAATCATGAATCATGAATAAAGAATCGAATCATGCATCAGAAATCGAATTATGATTCATGAATTGAATCATGAATCATGAAAAAAATCATGAATTGAATCATGAATCATGAAATGAATCATGAATCATTGATTGAATCATGAATCATGAATTGAATCATGAATCATGAATTGAATCATAAATTATGAATCATGAATCGAATCATGATTCATGAATCATGAAAAAATCATGAATTGAATCATGAATCATGAATCATTGATCGAATCATGATTCATGAATCATGAAAAAATCATGAATTGAATCATGAATCATGAATCATGAATTGAATTATGAATCATGAATTAAATCATGAATCATGAATCGAATCATGAATCATGAATTGAATCATGAATCGTAAATCATGAATCGAATCATGAATCATGAATCATGAATTGAATCATGAATCGTGAATCATGAAATGAATCATGAAATAAATCATGAATCGAATCATGAATTGAATTATGAATCATGAAATAAATCATGAATAATGAATCATGAATCGAATCATGAATCATAAAGCATGAATTGAATCATGAATCATGAATCATGAATGGAATCATGAATCATGAATGTAATCATGAATCATGAAGCATGAATTGAATCATGAATCATGAATCATGAATGGAATCAAGAATCATGAATGTAATCATGAATCATGAATCGAATCATGAATCATGAATCGAATCATGAATCATGAATTGAATCATGAATCATGACTTGAATCATAAATCATGAATCATGAATCATGAATCATGAATTGAATCATGAATCATGAATCGAATAATGAATCATGAATTATGAATCATGAATTGAATCATGAATCATAAATCGAATCATGAATCATGAATCATAAATTGAATCATGAATCATGAATTGAATCATGAATTGAATCATGAATCATGAAATGAATCTTGAATTGAATCATGAATTGAATCATGAATCATGAATTGAATCATGAATTGAATCATGAATCATGAATCATGAAATGAATCATGAATTGAATCATGAATAGAATCATGATTTATGAATCATGAAATGAATCATGAATTGAATCATGAATCATGAATCATGAATTGAATCATGAATCATAAAATTAATCATGAACTGAATCATGAAATGAATCATGAATCATGAAATGAATCATGAATTGAATCATGAATCATGACTTCAATCATGAATCATGAATTGAATCCTGAATCATTTATCAAATCATGAATCATGAATTCAATCATGAATCATGAATTCAATCATCAATTGGATCATGAATCATGAAATGAATCATGAATTGAATCATGAATAATGAATTATCAATTGAATCATGAAATTAATCATGAAACATTAAATAAATCATGAATCATGAATTAAATGATGAATCATGAATAGTCATGAATCTTGAATCATGAATCGAATCATGAATCATGAATTGAATCATGAATCATGAATTGAATCATGAATTAAATGATGAATCATGAATAGTCATGAATCTTGAATCATGAATCGAATCATGAATCATGAATTGAATCATGAATCATGAATTGAATCATAAAATGAATCATGAATCATGAATTTAATCATGAATTGAATTATAAAATGAAATATTGAATTGAGTCATGAATTGAATCATGAATCATGAATCATGAATTAAATCATGAATCATAAATCGAATCATGAATCATGAATCGAATCATGAATCATGAATTGAATCATTATCTCAATCATGAATCATGAATCGAATCATGAATCATGAATCATGAATTGAATCATGAATCACGAATCATGAATCATGAATTGAATCATGAATTGAATCATGAAGCACGAATCATGAATCATGAATTGAATCATGAATCATGAATAAAATCATGAATCATGAATCATGAATCATGAATCATAAATCATGAATTGAATCATTATCTCAATCATGAATCATGAATCGAATCATGAATCATGAATCATGAATTAATTGATGAATCATGAATCATGAATCGAATCATGAATCATGAATTGAATCATGAATCGAATCATGAATCATGAATTGAATCATGAATCATGAAATAAATCATGAATTGAATCATGAATTGAATCTTGAATCATGAATTGAATCATGAATCATGAAATGAATAATGAATCATGAATTGAATCATGAATCATAAATTGAATCATGAATCATGAATTGATTCATGAATCATGAATAGAATCATGAATCATGAAACATGAAATGAATCATAAATTGAATCATGAATTGAATCATGAATCATGAAATAAATCATGAATTATGAATTGAATCTTGAATCATAAATTCAATGATGACTCATGAATCATGAATCGAATCATGAATCATGAATCATGAATCATGAATTGATTTATGAATAATGAATCATGAATTGAATCATGAATCATGAATTGAATAATAAATCATGAATCATGAAATGAATCATGAATTGAATCATGAATCATGAATTGAATCATGAATCAAGAATCATAAAATGAATCATGAACTGAATCATGAAATGAATCATGACTTGAATCATGAATCATGACTTGAATCATGAATCATGACTTGAATCATGAATCATGAATTGAATCATGAATCATGAATTGAATCATGAATCATGAATCGAATCATGAATCATGAATTGAATAATGAATCATGAATCATGAATTGAATCATGAATTGAATCATGAATCATGAATTGAATCATGAATCATGAAATGAATCATGAATTGAATCATGAATCATGAAATGAATCATGAAATGAATCATGAATTGAATCATGAATTGAATCATGAATCATGAATCATGAAATGAATCATGAATTGAATCATGAATTGAATCATGAATCATGAATCATGAATTGAATCATGAATCATAAAATTAATCATGAACTGAATCATGAAATGAATCATGAATCATGAAATGAATCATGAATTGAATCATGAATCATGAATTGAATCATGAATCATGAATTGAATCATGAATCATTTATCGAATCATGAATCATGAATTCAATCATGAATCATGAATCATGAATTGAATCATCAATTGGATAATGAATCATGAACTGAATCATGAAATGAATCATGACTTGAATCATGAATCATGAATTGAATCATGAATCATGAATTGAATCATGAATCATGAATCGAATCATGAATCATGAATTGAATCATGAAATGAATTATGAATTTAATCATGAATCATGAATTGAATCATGAATCATGAATCATGAATTGAATCATGAATCATGAATTGAATCATGAATCATAAAATGAATCATGAATTGAATCATTAATTGAATCATGAATTGAATCATGACTCATGAAATGAAGCATAAATTGAATCATGAATCATGAATTGAATCATGAATCATGAATTGAATCATGAATCATGAATTGAATCATGAATTGAATCATGAATTAAATCATGAATCATGAATTAAATCATGAATCATGAATTGAATCGTGAATTATGAATAAAGAATCGAATCAGGCATCATGAATCGAATTATGAATCATGAATTGAATCATGAATTGAATCATGAATCATCAATCATGAAAAAAATCATGAATTGAATCATGAATCATGAATTAAATCATGAATCATGAATTGAATCATAAATTATGAATCATGAATCGAATCATGATTCATGAATTGAATCATGAATCATAAATTAAATCATGAATAATGTATCATGAATAGAATCATGAATCATGAAGCATGAATTGAATCATGAATCATGAATCATGACTTGAATTATGAATCATGAATTGAATAATGAATCGAATCATGAATCATGAATCGAATCATGAATCATGAACTGAATATTGAATCATGAGTCATGAAATGAATCATGAAAAGAATCATGAAATAAATCTTGAAATGAATCATGAATTGAATCATGAATCATGAATTGAATCATGAATCATGAATTGAATCATGAATCATGAATTGAATCATGAATCATAAAATGAATCATGAAATGAATCATGAATGGAATCATGAATCATGAATTGAATCATGAATCATGAATTGAATCATGAATCATTAATCATGAATCATGAATTGAATCACGAAAGGAATCATGAATCATGAAATGAATCATGAATTGAATCATGAATCATGAATCATGAATTGAATCATGGATTGAATGATGAATTTAATCATAAATCTTGAATTGAATCAAGAATCATGAATCGAATCATTATTCATGAATTGAATCATGAATAATGAATCATGAATTGAATCATGAATTATAAATAAAGAATCAAATCAGGCATCATGAATCGAATTATGAATCATGAATTGAATCATGAATTGAATCATGAAATAAATCATGATTCATGAATTAAATCATGAATCATGAATTAAATCATGAATAATGAATCATGAATAGAATCATGAATCATGAAGCATGAATTGAATGATGAATCATGAATCATGACTCGAATTATGAATCATGAATTGAATCATGAATCGAATCATGAATCATGAATCGAATCATGAATCATGAATTGAATCATTAATCATGAATTGAATCATGAATCATGAATCATGAATCATGAATCATAAATCATGAATTAAATCATGAATCATGAAATGAATCATGAAATGAATCATGAATTGAATCATGAATCATAAAATGAATCATGAATTGAATCATGAATTGAGTCATGAATCATGAAATGAATCATGAATTGAATCATGAATCATGAATTGAATCATGAATCATGAATTGAATCATGAATCATGAATCATGAATCATGAATCATGAATCGAGTCATGAATCATGAATTGAATCATGAATCATGAATCATGAATCATGAATCATGAATAATAAATCATGAATTGAATCATGAATCATGAAATGAATCATGAATCATAAAATGAATCATGAATTGAATCATGAATTGAGTCATGAATCATGAAATGAATCATGAATTGAATCATGAATCATGAATTGAATCATGAATCATGAATCATGAATCATGAATCGAGTCATGAATCATGAATCATGAAATGAATTATGAATTTAATCATGAATCATGAATTGAATCATGAATCATGAATTGAATCATGAATCATGAATCATGAATTGAATCATGAGTCATAAATTGAATCATGAATCATAAAATGAATCATGAATTGAATCATGAATTGAATCATGAATTGAATCATGAATCATGAAATGAATCATGAATTGAATCATGAATCATGAATCATGAATTGAATCATGAATTGAATCATGAATTAAATCATGAATCATGAATTAAATCATGAATCATGAATTGAATCATGAATTATGAATAAAGAATCGAATCAGGCATCATGAATCGAATTATGAATCATGAATTGAATCATGAATCGAATCATGATTCATGAATTGAATCATGAATCATAAATTAAATCATGAATAATGTATCATGAATAGAATCATGAATCATGAAGCATGAATTGAATCATGAATCATGAATCATGACTTGAATTATGAATCATGAATTGAATAATGAATCGAATCATGAATCATGAATCGAATCATGAATCATGAACTGAATATTGAATCATGAGTCATGAAATGAATCATGAAAAGAATCATGAAATAAATCTTGAAATGAATCATGAATTGAATCATGAATCATGAATTGAATCATGAATCATGAATTGAATCATGAATCATGAATTGAATCATGAATCATAAAATGAATCATGAAATGAATCATGAATGGAATCATGAATCATGAATTGAATCATGAATCATGAATTGAATCATGAATCATTAATCATGAATCATGAATTGAATCACGAAAGGAATCATGAATCATGAAATGAATCATGAATTGAATCATGAATCATGAATCATGAATTGAATCATGGATTGAATGATGAATTTAATCATAAATCTTGAATTGAATCAAGAATCATGAATCGAATCATTATTCATGAATTGAATCATGAATAATGAATCATGAATTGAATCATGAATTATAAATAAAGAATCAAATCAGGCATCATGAATCGAATTATGAATCATGAATTGAATCATGAATTGAATCATGAAATAAATCATGATTCATGAATTAAATCATGAATCATGAATTAAATCATGAATAATGAATCATGAATAGAATCATGAATCATGAAGCATGAATTGAATGATGAATCATGAATCATGACTCGAATTATGAATCATGAATTGAATCATGAATCGAATCATGAATCATGAATCGAATCATGAATCATGAATTGAATCATTAATCATGAATTGAATCATGAATCATGAATCATGAATCATGAATCATAAATCATGAATTGAATCATGAATCATGAAATGAATCATGAAATGAATCATGAATTGAATCATGAATCATAAAATGAATCATGAATTGAATCATGAATTGAGTCATGAATCATGAAATGAATCATGAATTGAATCATGAATCATGAATTGAATCATGAATCATGAATTGAATCATGAATCATGAATCATGAATCATGAATCATGAATCGAGTCATGAATCATGAATTGAATCATGAATCATGAATCATGAATCATGAATCATGAATAATAAATCATGAATTGAATCATGAATCATGAAATGAATCATGAATCATAAAATGAATCATGAATTGAATCATGAATTGAGTCATGAATCATGAAATGAATCATGAATTGAATCATGAATCATGAATTGAATCATGAATCATGAATCATGAATCATGAATCGAGTCATGAATCATGAATCATGAAATGAATTATGAATTTAATCATGAATCATGAATTGAATCATGAATCATGAATTGAATCATGAATCATGAATCATGAATTGAATCATGAGTCATAAATTGAATCATGAATCATAAAATGAATCATGAATTGAATCATGAATTGAATCATGAATTGAATCATGAATCATGAAATGAATCATGAATTGAATCATGAATCATGAATCATGAATTGAATCATGAATTGAATCATGAATTAAATCATGAATCATGAATTAAATCATGAATCATGAATTGAATCATGAATTATGAATAAAGAATCTAATCAGGCATCATGAATCGAATTATGAATCATGAATTGAATCATGAATTGAATCATGAATCATCAATCATGAAAAAAATTATAAATTGAATCATGAATTGAATCATGAATCATGAATCATGAAATAAATCATAAATCATTGATTGAATCATGAATCATGAATTGAATCATGAATCATTAATTGAATCATGAATTATGAATCATGAATCGAATCATGATTCATGAATTGAATCATGAATCGAATCATGAATCATGAATCGAATCATGAATCATGAATTGAATCATAAATCATGAATTGAATCATGAATCATGAAATGAATCATGAATTGAATCATGAATCATGAATCATGACTTGAATTATGAATCATGAATTGAAGAATCATGAATCGAATCATGAATCATAAATCGAATCATGAATCATGAATTGAATCATGAATCATGAATTGAATCATGAATCATGAATCATAAATCATGAATTAAATCATGAAATGAATCATGAAATGAATCATGAATCATGAATTGAATCATGAATCATAAAATGAATCATGAATTGAATCATGAATTGAGTCATGAATCATGAAATGAATCATGAATTGAATCATGAATAATGAATTGAATCATGAATCATGAATTGAATCATGAATCATGAATTGAATTATAGATTGAATCATGAATTAAATCATGAATCTTGAATTGAATCAAGAATCATGAATCGAATCATGAATAATGAATCATGAATTGAATCATGAATTATAAATAAAGAATCGAATCAGGCATCATGAATCGAATTATGAATCATGAATTGAATCATGAATTGAATCATGAAATAAATCATGAATCATTGATTGAATTATGAATCATGAATTGAATCATGAATCATGAATTGAATCATGAATTATGAATCATGAATCGAATCATGATTCATGAATTGAATCATGAATCATGAATTAAATCATGAATAATAAATCATGAATAGAATCATGAATCATGAAGCATGAATTGAATTATGAATCATGAATCATGACTCGAATTATGAATCATGAATTGAATCATGAATCGAATCATGAATCATGAATCGAATCATGAATCATGAATTGAATCATGAATCATGAATTGAATCATGAATCATGAATCATTAATCATGAATCATAAATCATGAATTGAATCATGAATCATGAATCATGAATCATAAATCATGAATTGAATCATGAATCATGAAATAAATCATGAAATGAATCATGAATTGAATCATGAATCATAAAATGAATCATGAATTGAATCATGAATTGAGTCATGAATCATGAAATGAATCATGAATTGAATCATGAATCATGAATTGAATCATGAATCATGAATCACGAATCATGAATCATGAATCGAGTCATGAATCGTGAATCATGAATTGAATCATGAATTAAATCATGAATCATGAATTAAATCATGAATTATAATTTAAATCATGAATCATTAATCATGAATCATGAATAATGAATTGAATCATGAATCATTAATCATGAATCATGAATTGAATCATGAAAGGAATCATGAAACATGAAATGAATCATGAATTGAATCATGAATCATGAATCATGAATTAAATCATGGATTGAATCATGAATTTAATCAATAATCATGAATTGAATCATGCATCATAAATCGAATTATGAATCATGAATTGAATCATGAATTGAATCATGAATCATGAAAAAAATAATGAATTGAATCATGAATCATGAATCATGAATCATAAATCATGAATTGAATCATGAATCATGAAATGAATCATGAATTGAATCATTATCTCAATCATGAATCATGAATCAAATCATGAATCATGAATTGAATCATGAATCACGAATCATGAATCGAATCATGAATCATGAATCATGAATCATGAATTAAATGATGAATCATGAATCGAATCATGAATCATGAATTGAATCATGAATCAAATCATGAATCATGAATTAAATCATGAATTGAATCATGAATCATGAAAAAAATCATAAATTGAATCATGAATTGAATCATGAATCATGAAATAAATCAAGAATTGAATCATGAATTGAATCTTGAATCATGAATTGAATCATGAATCATGAAATGAATAATGAATCATGAATAGAATCATGAATCATAAATTGAATCATGAATCATGAATTGAATCATGAATCATAAATTGAATCATGAATCATGAATTGAATCATGAATCATGAATTGAATCATGAATCATGAATATTGAAATTAATCATAAATTGAATCATGAATTGAATCATGAATCATGAAATGAATCATGAATCATGAATTGAATCATCAATTGAATCATGAATCATGAAATGAATCATGAATCATAAATTCAATGATGAATCATGAATCATGAATCAAATCATGAATCATGAATCATGAATTGATTTATGAATCATGAATCATGAATTGCATCATGAATCATGAATTGAATAATAAATCATGAATTGAATCATGAATCATGAATCGAATCATGAATTATGAATTGAATCATGAATCAAGAATCATAAAATGAATCATGAACTGAATCATGAAATGAATCATGAATTGAATCATGAATCATGATTTAAATCATGAATCATGAATTGAATCATGAAATGAATCATGAATCATAAATTTAATCATGAATTGAATTATAAAATGAAATATTGAATTGAGTCATGAATTAAATCATGAATCATAAATCGAATCACGAATCATGAATCGAATCATGAATCATGAATTGAATCATGAATTGAATCATGAATCATGAATCATGAATCATAAATCATGAATTGAATCATGAATCATGAAATAAATCATGAAATGAATCATAAATTGAATCATTATCTCAATCATGAATCATGAATCGAATCATGAATCATGAATCATGAATTGAATCATGAATCATGAATCATGAATCATGAATCATGAATTGAAACATGAATCATGAATCATGAATCAAATCATGAATCATGAATCATGAATTGAATCATGAATCATGAATCATAAATTGAATCATGAATCATGAATTGAACCATGAATCATGAATCATAAAATGAATCATGAATTGAATCATGAATTGAATCATGAAACTAATCATGAATTGAACCATGAATCATGAATTGAATCATGAATCATGAATCGTATCATGAATCATGAATTGAATCATTAATCATGAATAATGAATAATGAATTGAATAATGAATCATTAATCATGAATTATGAATTGAATCATGAATCATGAAATAAATCATGAATTGAATCACGAATTGAATCATGAATCATGAAATGAATCATGAATTGAATCATGAATCATGAATTGAATCATGAATCACAATATGAATCATGAATCGTATCATGAATCATGAATCATGAATTGAATCATGAATCATGAATTGAATCATGAATCATGAATAGAATCATGAATCATGAAATGAATCATAAATTGAATAATGAATTGAATCATGAATCATGAATTGAATCATCAATTGAATCATGAATCATGAATCATGAAATGAATCATGAATTATAAATTCAATGATGAATCATGAATCGAATCATGAATCATGAATCATGAATCATGAATTGATTTATGAATCATGAATCATGAATTGAATCATGAATCATGAATTGAATAATAAATCATGAATCATGAAATGAATCATGAATTGAATCATGAATCATGAAATGAATCATGAATTGAATCATGAATCATGAATTGAATCATGAATCATGAATTGAATCATGAATCAAGAATCATAAAATGAATCATGAACTGAATCATGAAATGAATCATGAATTGAATCATGAATTATGAATAAAGAATCAAATCAGGCATCATGAATCGAATTATGAATCATGAATTGAATCATGAATTGAATAATGAATCATGAAATAAATCATGAGTCATTGATTGAATCATGAATGATGAATTGAATCATGAATCATGAATTGAATCATGAATTATGAATCATGAATCGAATCATGATTCATGAATTGAATCTTGAATCATGAATTAAATCATGAATAATGAATCATGAATAGAATCATGAATCATGAATCATGACTCGAATTATGAATCATGAATTGAATCATGAATCGAATCATAAATCATGAATCGAATCATGAATCATGAATTGAATCATGAATCATGAATTGAATCATGAATCATGAATCATAAATCATGAATTGAATCATGAATCATGAAATTATTCATGAAATGAATCATGAATTCAATCATGAATCATGAATTGAATCATGAATCATAAAATGAATCATGAATTGAATCATGAATAGAGTCATGAATCATGAATCATGAATTAAATCATGAATCATGAATTATAATTTGAATCATGAATCATTAATCATGAATCATGAATAATGAATTGAATCATGAATCATTAATCATGAATTGAATCATGAATCATGAAATGAAACATGAAATGAATCATGAATTGAATCATGAATCATAAAATGAATCATGAATTGAATCATGAATCATGAAATGAATCATGAATTGAATCATGAATCATGAATTGAATCATGAATCATAAATTAGGAATTGAATCATGAATCATGAATCATGAATCATGAATCGAGTCATGAATCATGAATCATGAGTTGAATCATGAATTGAATCATGAATCATGAATCATGAATAATGAATTCAATCATTAATCATGAATCATGAATAATGAATTGAATCATGAATCATTAATCATAATTCATGAAAGGAATCATGAAACATGAAATGAATCATGAATTGAATCATGAATCATGAATCATGAATTGAATCATGGATTGAATCATGAATTAAATCATGAATCATGAATTGAATCAAGAATCATGAATCAAATCATGAATCATGAATTGAATCATGAATAATGAATCATGAATTGAATCATGAATCATGAATCATGAATTGAATCATGAATCATGAATAAAGAATCGAATCATGCATCATAAATCGAATTATGAATCATGAATTGAATCATGAATTGAATCATGAATCATGAAAAAAATCATGAATTGAATCATGAATCTTGAATCATGAATCATTGATTGAATCATGAATCATGAATTGAATCATGAATTATGAATTGAATCATGAATCATGAATTGAATCATGCATTATGAATCATGAATCAAATCATGATTCATGAATTGAATCATGAATCATGAATCATGAATTGAATTATGAATCATGAATTCAATCATGAATAATGAATCGAATCATGAATCATGAATCAAATCATGAATCATGAATTGAATCATGAATCATGAATTGAATCATGAATCATGAATCATAAATCATAAATCATGAATTGAATCATAAATCATGAAATGAATCATGAAATGAATCATGAATTGAATCATTATCTCAGTCATGAATCTTGAAGCGAATCATGAATCATGAATCATGAATTGAATCATGAATCACAGATCATGAATTGAATCATGAATCATCAATCATGAATCATGAATTGAATCATGAATCATGAAATGAATCATGAATTGAATCATAAATCATGAATCATAAATTGAATCATGAATCATAAAATGAATCATTAATTGAATCATGAATTATGAATCATGAAATGAATCATGAATTGAATCATAAATTTTATGATTCATGATTTATGATTCAATTCATGATTCATTTCATGATTCATAATTCATGATTCAATTAATGATTCATTTTATGATTCATGATTCAATTTATGATTTAATCATGAATCATGAATCATAAAATGAATCATGAATTGAATCATGAATTGAATCATGAATCATGAAACGAATAATGAATTGAACCATGAATCATGAATTGAATCATGAATCATGAATCGAATCATGAATCATGAATAATGAATACTGAATTGAATCATGTATCATTAATCATGAATCCTGAATTGAATCATGAATAATGAATCATGAAATAAATCATGAATTGAATCATGAATTGAATCATGAATCATGAAATGAATCATGAATTGAATCATGAATCATGAATTGAATCATGAATCATGAATTGAATCATGAATTGAATCATGAATTGAATCATGAATCATGAAATGAATCATGAATTGCATCATGAATCATGAATTGAATCATGAATCATGAATCATGAATCGAGTCATGAATCATGAATAATGAATTGAATCATGTATCATTAATCATGAATCCTGAATTGAATCATGAATAATGAATCATGAAATAAATCATGAATTGAATCATGAATTGAATCATGAATCATGAAATGAATCATGAATTCAATCATGAATCATGAATTCAATCATGAATCATGAAATAAATCATGAATTGAATCATGAATTGAATCATGAATCATGAAATGAATCATGAATTAAATCATGAATCATGAATTAAATCATGAATTATGAATCATGAATTGAATCATGGATTGATTTATGAATTAAATCATGAATCATGAATTGAATCAAGAATCATGAATCAAATCATGAATCATGAATTGAATCATGATTAATGAATCATGAATTTAATCATGATTCATGAATCATGAATTGAATCATAAATCATGAATAAAGAATCGAATCATGCATCATAAATCGAATTATAAATCATGAATTGAATCATGAATTGAATCATGAATCTTGAATCATGAATCATTGATTGAATCATGAATCATCAATTGAATCATGAATTATGAATTGAATCATGAATCATGAATTGAATCATGCATTATGAATCATGAATCGAATCATGATTCATGAATTGAATCATGAATCATGAATCATGAATTGAATTATGAATCATGAATTCAATCATGAATAATGAATTATGAATCGAATCATGAATTATGAAGCATGAATTGAATCATGAATCATGAATCATGAAATGAATCATGAATCATTGATTGAATCATGAATCATTGATTGAATCATGAATCATGAATTGAATCATGAATCATGAATTGAATCATGCATTATGAATCATGCATCGAATCATGATTCATGAATTGAATCATGAATCATGAATCATGAATTGAATTATGAATAATGAATTAAATCATGAATAATGAATCATGAATTGAATCATGAATTATGAAGCATGAATTGAATCATGAATCATGACACGAATCATGAATCATGAATTGAATCATGAATCATGAATTGAATCATTAATCATAAATCATAAATACTGAATTGAATCATGAATCATCAATCATGAATCATGAATAATGAATTGAATCATGTATCATTAATCATGAATCATGAATTGAATCATGAATAATGAATCATGAAATAAATCATGAATTGAACCATGAATTGAATCATGAATCATGAAATGAATCATGAATTCAATCATGAATCATGAATTGAATCATGAATCATGAATTGAATCATGAATTGAATCATGAATCATGAAATGAATCATGAATTGCATCATGAATCATGAATTGAATCATGAATCATGAATCATGAATCATGAATCATGAATCGAGTCATGAATCATTAATCATGAATCATGAATTGAATCATGAAAGGAATCATGAAACATGAAATGAATCATGAATTGAATCATGAATCATGAATCATTAATTGAATCATGGATTGAATCATGAAATAAATCATGAATCATGAATTGAATCAAGAATCATGAATCAAATCATGAATCATGAATTGAATCATGAATAATGAATCATGAATTGAATCATGAATCATGAATCATGAATTGAATCATGAATCATGAATAAAGAATCGAATCATGCATCATAAATCGAATTATGAACCATGAATTGAATCATGAATTGAATCATGAATCATGAAAAAAATCATGAAATGAATCATGAATCTTGAATCATGAATCATTGATTGAATCATGAATCATGAATTGAATCATGAATTATGAATTGAATCATGAATCATGAATTGAATCATGCATTATGAATCATGAATCGAATCATGATTCATGAATTGAATCATGAATCATGAATCATGAATTAAATTATGAATCATGAATTCAATCATGAATAATGAATTATGAATCGAATCATGAATTATGAAGCATGAATTGAATCATGAATCGAATCATGAATCATGAATCATGAAATGAATCATGAATCATTGATTGAATCATGAATCATGAATTGAATCATGAATCATGAATTGAATCATGCATTATGAATCATGCATCGAATCATGATTCATGAATTGAATCATGAATCATGAATCATGAATTGAAATATGAATCATGAATTAAATCATGAATAATGAATCATGAATCGAATCATGAATTATGAAGCATGAATTGAATCATGAATCATTAATCGAATCATGAATCATGAATTGAATCAAGAATCATGAATCAAATCATGAATCATGAATTAAATCATGAATAATGAATCATGAATTGAATCATGAATCATGAATAAAGAATCGAATCATGCATCATAAATCGAATTATGAACCATGAATTGAATCATGAATTGAATCATGAATCATGAAAAAAATCATGAAATGAATCATGAATCTTGAATCATGAATCATTGATTGAATCATGAATCATGAATTGAATCATGAATTATGAATTGAATCATGAATCATGAATTGAATCATGCATTATGAATCATGAATCGAATCATGAATCATGAATTGAATCATGAATCATGAATCAAGAATTGAATTATGAATCATGAATTCAATCATGAATAATGAATTATCAATTGAATCATGCATTATGAATCATGAATCGAATCATGATTCATGAATTGAATCATGAATCATGAATCATGAATTGAATTATGAATCATGAATTCAATCATGAATAATGAATTATCAATTGAATCATGCATTATGAATCATGAATCGAATCATGATTCATGAATCGAATCATGAATTATGAAGCATGAATTGAATCATGAATCGAATCATGAATCATGAATCATTAAATGAATCATGAATCATGAAATGAATCATGAATCATTGATTGAATCATGAATCATGAATTGAATCATGAATCATGAATTGAATCATGCATTATGAATCATGCATCGAATCATGATTCATGAATTGAATCATGAATCATGAATCATGAATTGAAATATGAATCATGAATTAAATCATGAATAATGAATCATGAATCGAATCATGAATTATGAAGCATGAATTGAATCATGAATCATTAATCGAATCATGAATCATGAATTGAATCATGAATCATGAATCGAATCATGAATCATGAATCAAATCATAAATCATGAATTGAATCATGAATCATGAATTGAATCATGAATCATGAATCATAAATCCTAAATCATGAATTGAATCATAAATCATGAAATGAATCATGAAATGAATCATGAATTGAATCATTATCTCAATCATGAATCTTGAATCGAATCATGAATCATGAATCATGAATTGAATCATGAATCACAGATCATGAATTGAATCATGAATCATCAATCATGAATCATGAATTGAATCATGAATCATCAATCATGAATCATCAATCATGAATTGAATCATAAATCATGAATCATAAATTGAATCATGAATCATAAAATGAATCATTAATTGAATCATGAATTATGAATCATGAAATGAATCATGAAATGAATCATAAATTTTATGATTCATGATTTATGATTCAATTCATGATTCATTTCATGATTCATAATTCATGATTCAATTAATGATTCATTTTATGATTCATGATTCAATTTATGATTAAATCATGAATCATAATTCATAAAATGAATCATGAATTGAATCATGAATTGAATCATGAATCATGAAACGAATAATGAATTGAACCATGAATCATGAATTGAATCATGAATCATGAATCGAATCATGAAACATGAATCATGAATTGAATCATTAATCATAAATCATGAATACTGAATTGAATCATGAATCATTAATCATGAATCATGAATAATGAATTGAATCATGTATCATTAATCATGAATCATGAATTGAATCATGAATAATGAATCATGAAATAAATCATGAATTGAATCATGAATTGAATCATGAATCATGAAATGAATCATGAATTCAATCATGAATCATGAATTGAATCATGAATCATGAATTGAATCATGAATTGAAGCATGAATCATGAAATGAATCATGAATTGCATCATGAATCATGAATTGAATCATGAATCATGAATCATGAATCATGAATCGAGTCATGAATCATGAATCATGAATTAAATCATGAATTAAATCATGAATCATGAATTAAATCATGAATTATGAATTGAATCATGAATCATTAATCATGAATCATGAATAATGAATTGAATCATGAATCATTAATCATGAATCATGAATTGAATCATGAAAGGAATCATGAAACATGAAATGAATCATGAATTGAATCATGAATCATGAATCATGAATTGAATCATGGATTGAATCATGAATTAAATCATGAATCATGAATTGAATCAAGAATCATGAATCAAATCATGAATCATGAATTGAATCATGAATAATGAATCATGAATTGAATCATGAATCATGAATTGAATCATGAATCATGAATAAAGAATCGAATCATGCATCATAAATCGAATTATGAATCATGAATTGAATCATGAATTAAATCATGAATCATGAAAAAAATTATGAATTGAATCATGAATCTTGAATCATGAATCATTGATTGAATCATGAATCATGAATTGAATCATGCATTATGAATCATGAATCGAATCATGATTCATGAATTGAATCATGAATCATAAATCATGAATTGAATTATGAATCATGAATTCAATCATGAATAATGAATTATGAATCAAATCATGAATTATGAAGCATGAATTGAATCATGAATCGAATCATGAATCATGAATCATGAAATGAATCATGAATCATTGATTGAATCATGAATCATGAATTGAATCATGAATCATGAATTGAATCATGCATTATGAATCATGCATCGAATCATGATTCATGAATTGAATCATGAATCATGAATTGAATTATGAATCATGAATTAAATCATGAATAATGAATCATGAATTGAATCATGAATTATGAAGCATGAATTGAATCATGAATCATGAATTGAATCATGAATCATGAATTGAATCATGAATCATGAATCAAATCATGAATCATGAATTGAATCATGAATCATGAATTGAATCATGAATCATGAATCATAAATCATAAATCATGAATTGAATCATAAATCATGAAATGAATCATGAAATGAATCATGAATTGAATCATTATCTCAATCATGAATCTTGAATCGAATCATGAATCATGAATCATGAATTGAATCATGAATCACAGCTCATGTATTGAATCATGAATCATCAATCATGAATCATGAATTGAATCATGAATCATGAATCATGAAATGAATCATGAATTGAATCATAAATCATGAATCATAAATTGAATCATGAATCATAAAATGAATCATTAATTGAATCATGAATTATGAATCATAAAATGAATCATGAATTGAATCATAAATTTTATGATTCATGAATTATGATTCAATTCATGATTCATTTCATGATTCATAATTCATGATTCAATTAATGATTCATTTTATGATTCATGATTCAATTTATGATTTAATGATGAATCATGAATCATAAAATGAATCATGATTTGAATCATGAATTGAATCATGAATCATGAAACGAATAATGAATTGAACCATGAATCATGAATTGAATCATGAATCATGAATCGAATCATGAATCATGAATCATGAATTGAATCATTAATCATAAATCATGAATACTGAATTGAATCATGAATCATTAATCATGAATCATGAATAATGTATTGAATCATGTATCATTAATCATGAATCATGAATTGAATCATGAATAATGAATCATGAAATAAATCATGAATTGAATCATGAATTGAATCATGAATCATGAAATGAATCATGAATTCAATCATGAATCATGAATTGAATCATGAATCATGAATTGAATCATGAATCATGAATTGAATCATGAATTGAATCATGAATTGAATCATGAATCATGAAATGAATCATGAATTGCATCATGAATCATCAATTGAATCATGAATCATGAATCGAGTCATGAATCATGAATCATGAATTGAATCATGAATTAAATCATGAATCATGAATTAAATCATGAATTATGAATTGAATCATGAATCATTAATCATGAATCATGAATAATGAATTGAATCATGAATCATTAATCATGAATCATGAATTGAATCATGAAAGGAATCATGAAACATGAAATGAATCATGAATTGAATCATGAATCATGAATCATGAATTGAATCATGGATTGAATCATGAATTAAATCATGAATCATGAATTGATTCAAGAATTATGAATCAAATCATGAATCATGAATTGAATCATGAATAATGAATCATGAATTGAATCATGAATCATGAATTGAATCATGAATCATGAATAAAGAATCGAATCATGCATCATAAATCGAATTATGAATCATGAATTGAATCATGAATTGAATCATGAATCATGAAAAAAATCATGAATTGAATCATGAACCTTGAATCATGAATCATTGATTGAATCATGAATCATGAATTGAATCATGAATTATGAATTGAATCATGAATCATGAATTGAATCATGCATTATGAATCATGAATCGAATCATGATTCATGAAATGAATTATGAATCATGAATCATGAATTGAATTATGATTCATGAATTCAAGCATGAATAATGAATTATGAATCGAATCATGAATTATGAAGCATGAATTGAATCATGAATCGAATCATGAATCATGAATCATGAAATGAATCATGAATCATTGATTGAATCATGAATCATGAATTGAATCATGAATCATGAATTGAATCATGCATTATGAATCATGCATCGAATCATGATTCATGAATTGAATCATGAATCATGAATTGAATTATGAATCATGAATTAAATCATGAATAATGAATCATGAATCGAATCATGAATTATGAAGCATGAATTGAATCATGAATCATGAATCGAATCATGAATCATGAATTGAATCATGAATCATGAATCGAATCATGAATCATGAATTGAATC
Organism: Mixophyes fleayi; assembly: GCF_038048845.1. NCBI lineage: Eukaryota > Metazoa > Chordata > Amphibia > Anura > Limnodynastidae > Mixophyes > Mixophyes fleayi. Next base: position 94,963 of record NW_027445954.1, read on the forward strand.
ATGAATCATGAATCGAATCATGAATCATGAATCAAATCATGAATCATGAATTGAATCATGAATCATGAATTGAATCATGAATCATGAATCATAAATCATAAATCATGAATTGAATCATAAATCATGAAATGAATCATGAATTGAATCATTATCTCAATCATGAATCTTGAATCGAATCATGAATCATGAATCATGAATTGAATCATGAATCACAGCTCATGTATTGAATCATGAATAATCAATCATGAATCATGAAATGAATCATGAATTGAATCATAAATCATGAATCATAAATTGAATCATGAATCATAAAATGAATCATTAATTGAATCATGAATTATGAATCATGAAATGAATCATGAATTGAATCATGAATTGAATCATGAATCATGAAATGAATCATGAATTGAATCATGAATCATGAATTGAATCATGAATCATGAATTGAATCATGAATCATGAATTGAATCATGAATTGAATCATGAATTGAATCATGAATCATGAAATGAATCATGAATTGCATCATGAATCATGAATTGAATCATGAATTGAATCATGAATCATGAAATGAATCATGAATTGCATCATGAATCATGAATTGAATCATGAATCATGAATCATAAATCGAGTCATGAATCATGAATCATGAATTGAATCATGAATTAAATCATGAATTAAATCATGAATTATGAATTGAATCATGAATCATTAATCATGAATCATGAATAATGAATTGAATCATGAAACATGAAATGAATCATGAATTGAATCATGAATCATGAATCATGAATTGAATCATGGATTGAATCATGAATTAAATCATGAATCATGAATTGAATCAAGAATCATGAATCAAATCATGAATCATGAATTGAATCATGAATAATGAATAATGAATTGAATCATGAATCATGAATCATGAATTGAATCATGAATCATGAATAAAGAATCGAATCATGCATCATAAATCGAATTATGAATCATGAATTGAATCATGAATTGAATCATGAATCATGAAAAAAATCATGAATTGAATCATGAATCTTGAATCATGAATCATTGATTGAATCATGAATCATGAATTAAATCATGAATTATTAATTGAATCATGAATCATGAATTGAATCATGCATTATGAATCATGAATCGAATCATGATTCATGAATTGAATCATGAAACATGAATCATGAATTGAATTATGAATCATGAATTCAATCATGAATAATGAATTATGAATCGAATCATGAATTATGAAGCATGAATTGAATCATGAATCGAATCATGAATCATGAATCATGAAATGAATCATGAATCATTGATTGAATCATGAATCATGAATTGAATCATGAATCATGAATTGAATCATGCATTATGAATCATGCATCGAATCATGATTCATGAATTGAATCATGAATCATGAATCATGAATTGAAATATGAATCATTAATTAAATCATGAATAATGAATCATGAATCGAATCATGAATTATGAAGCATGAATTGAATCATGAATCATTAATCGAATCATGAATCATGAATTGAATCATGAATCATGAATCGAATCATGAATCATGAATCAAATCATGAATCATGAATTGAATCATGAATCATGAATTGAATCATGAATCATGAATCATAAATCATAAATCATGAATTGAATCATAAATCATGAAATGAATCATGAAATGAATCATGAATTGAATCATTATCTCAATCATGAATCTTGAATCGAATCATGAATCATGAATCATGAATTGAATCATGAATCACAGATCATGAATTGAATCATGAATCATGAATCATGAAATGAATCATGAATTGAATCATAAATCATGAATCATAAATTGAATCATGAATCATAAAATGAATCATTAATTGAATCATGAATTATGAATCATGAAATGAATCATGAATTGAATCATAAATTTTATGATTCATGATTTATGATTCAATTCATGATTCATTTCATGATTCATAATTCATGATTCAATTAATGATTCATTTTATGATTCATGATTCAATTTATAATTCATGATTTATGATTGAATTCATGATTGAATTCATGATTGAATTCATGATTCATGATTGAATTCATGATTTATGATTGAATTCATGATTCATTTCATGATTCATGATTCAATTCATGATTCAATTCATGATTTATTTCCTGATTCATTATTCATGATTCAATTCATGATTCATGATTAATGATACATGATTCAATTCATTATTCATGATTCATGATTAATGATTCATGATTCAATTCAGTATTCATGATTTATGATTAATGATTCAATTCATGAATTATGATTCATGATTCGATTCATGATTCATGATTCAATTCATGATTCATGGTTCAATTCATTATTCGTTTCATGATTCATGATTCGATTCATGATTCATGATTCAATTCATGATTCATGGTTCAATTCATTATTCGTTTCATGATTCATGATTCAATTCATGATTCAATTCATGATTCATTTTATGATTCATGATTCATGATTAAATCATAAATTGAATCATGAATCATAAAATGAATCATTAATTGAATCATGAATTATGAATCATGAAATGAATCATGAATTGAATCATACATTTTATGATTCATGATTTATGATTCAATTCATGATTCATTTCATGATTCATAATTGATGATTCAATTAATGATTCATTTTATGATTCATGATTCAATTTATGATTTAATCATGAATCATGAATCATAAAATGAATCATGAATTGAATCATGAATTGAATCATGAATCATGAAACGAATAATGAATTGAACCATGAATCATGAATCATGAATTGAATCATTAATCATAAATCATGAATACTGAATTGAATCATGAATCATTAATCATGAATAATGAATTGAACCATGAATCATGAATCATGAATTGAATCATTAATCATAAATCATGAATACTGAATTGAATCATGAATCATTAATCATGAATCATGAATAATGAATTAATTCATGTATCATTAATCATGAATCATGAATTGAATCATGAATAATGAATCATGAAAAAAAATCATGAATTGAATCATGAATTGAATCATGAATCATGAAATGAATCATGAATCATGAAACGAATAATGAATTGAATCATGAATCATGAATCATGAATTGAATCATTAATCATAAATCATGAATACTGAATTGAATCATGAATCATTAATCATGAATCATGAATAATGAATTGAATCATGTATCATTAATCATGAATCATGAATTGAATCATGAATAATGAATCATGAAATAAATCATGAATTGAATCATGAATTGAATCATGAATCATGAATTGAATCATGAATCATGAATTGAATCATGAATTGAATCATGAATTGAATCATGAATCATGAATTGAATCATGAATCATGAATTGAATCATGAATTGAATCATGAATTGAATCATGAATCATGAAATGAATCATGAATTGCATCATGAATCATGAATTGAATCATGAATCATGAATCATGAATCATGAATCGAGTCATGAATCATGAATCATGAATTGAATCATGAATTAAATCATGAATCATGAATTAAATCATGAATTATGAATTGAATCATGAATCATTAATCATGAATCATGAATAATGAATTGAATCATGAATCATTAATCATGAATCATGAATTGAATCATGAAATGAATCATAAAACATGAAATGAATCATGAATCATGAATTGAATCATGAATTAAATAATGAATCATGAATTGAATCATGAATCATGAAATTAATCATTAATTGAATCATGAATTATGAATCATGAAATGAATCATGAATTGAATCATGAATCATGAATCATGAATCGAATCATGAATCATGAATTAAATCATGAATTGAATCATGAATCATGAATCATGAATTGAATCATGAATAATGAATTGAATCATAAATCATTAATCATGAATCATGAATTGAATCATGAATAATGAATCATGAAATAAATCATGACTTGAATCATGAATCATAAATTGAATCATGAATCATAAAATGAATCATGAATTAAATCATAAATCATGAAATGAATCATGAATTGCATCATAAATCATGAATTGAATCATGAATCATGAATCATGAATTGAATCATGAATTATTAATCATGAATCATGAATCATGAATCGAGTCATGAATCATGAATCATGAATTGAATCATGAATTAAATCATGAATCATGAACTAAATCATGAATTATGAATTGAATCATGAATCATTAATCATGAATTGAATCATGAAATGAATCATGAAACATGAAATTAATCATGAGTTGAATCATGAATCATGAATCATGAATTGAATCATGAATTGAATCATGAATTAAATCATGAATCATGAATTGAATCATGAATCATGAAATGAATCATTAATTGAATCATGAATTATGAATCATGAAATGAATAATGAATTGAATCATGAATCATGAATTGAATCATGAATCATGAATTAAATCATGAATAATGAATCATGAATTGAATCATGAATCAAATTATGAATCATGAATTGAATCATGAATTGAATCATGAATATTAATCATGAAAAAAATCATGAATTTAATCATGAATCATGAATCATGAAATGAATCATGAATCATTGATTGAATCATGAATCATGAATTGAATCATGAATAATGAATTGAGTCATGAATCATTAATCATGAATTATGAATTGAATCATGAATCATGAAATAAATCATGAATTGAATCAAGAATTGAATCATGAATCATGAAATGAATCATGAATTAAATCATGAATAAAGAATTGAATCATGAATCATAAAATGAATCATGAATTGAATCATGAATCAAGAAATGAATCATGAATTGCATCATGAATCATGAATTGAATCATGAATCATGAATCATGAATTGAATCATGAATCATGAATCATGAATCGAGTCATGAATTATGAATCATGAATTGAATCATGAATTAAATGATGAATCATGAATTAAATCATGAATTATGAATTGAATCATGAATCATTAATCATGAATCATGAATAATGAATTGAATCATGAATCATTAATCATGAATCATGAATTGAATCATGAAATGAATCATGAAACATGAAATGAATCATGAGTTGAATTATGAATCATGAATCATGAATTGAATCATGAATTGAATCATGAATTAAATCATGAATCATGAATCATGAAATGAATCATGAATTGAATCATGAATCATGAATCGAATCATGAATCATGAATTAAATCATGAATAATGAATCATGAATTGAATCATGAATAATGCATCATGAATCGAATTATGAATCATGAATTGAATCATGAATTGAATCTTGAATCATTAAACATGAAAAAATCATGAATTGAATCATGAATCATGAAATGAATCATGAATCATTGATTGAATCATGAATCATGAATTGAATCATGAATCATGAATTGAATCATGAATTATGAATCATGAATCAAATCATGATTCATGAATTAAATCATGAATCATGAATCATGAATTGAATCATTAATCATGAATTAAATCATGAATCATGAATCATGAATCGAATCATGAATCATGAATCGAATCATGAATCATGAATCGAATCATGAATCATGAATCGAATCATGAATCATGAATTGAATCATGAATCAAGAATTGAATCATAAATCATGAATCGAATCATGAATCATGAATCGAATCATGAATCATGAATCGAATCATGAATCATGAATCGAATCATGAATCATGAATCGAATCATGAATCATGAATCATGAATCGAATCATGAATCATGAATCGAATCATGAATCATGAATCGAATCATGAATCATGAATCGAATCATGAATCATGAATCATGAATCGAATCATGAATCATGAATTGAATCATAAATCATGAAATAAATCATGAATCATGAATCGAATCATGGATCATGAATTGAATCATGAATCATAAATCGAATCATGAATCATAAATTGAATCTTGAATTGAATCATGAATCATGAATCATGAATTGAATCATGAATCATGAATCATGAATCATAAATTGAATCATAAATAGAATCATAAATCATGAAATAAATCATGAATCATGAATCAAATCATAGATCATGAATTGAATCATGAATCATGAATCGTATCATGAATCATGAATTGAATAATGAATCATGAATCATGAATTTAATCATGAATCATGAATCATGAAATGAATCATGAATTGAAACATGAATTGAAACATGAATTGAAAAATGAATCATGAAATGAATCATGAATCACAAATTAAATCATGAATCATGAATCATGAAATGAATCATCAAATAAATCATGGGTTGAATCATTATCTCAATCATGAATCATGAATCGAATCATGAATCATGAATTGAATCATGAATCACGAATCATGAATTGAATCATGAATCATGAATCATGAATCATATCATTAAGCATGAATCATAAATCATGAATTGAATCATGAATCATGAATTGAATCATAAATTAAATCATGAATCATGAAATGAATCATTAATTGAATCATGAATTATGAATCATGAATCATGAATCATAAAATGAATCATGAATTAAATCAAGAATTTAATCATGAGTCATGAAACGAATCATGAATTGAACCATGAATCATGAATTGAATCATGAATCTTGAATCGAATCATGAATCATGAATCATGAATAATGCATTGAATCATGAATCATTAATCATGAATCATGAATAGTGAATTGAATTATGAATCATGAATAATGAATTGAATCATGAATAATTAATCATGAATCATGAATTGAATCATGAATCATGAATCATGAAATAAATCCTGAATTGAATCTCGAATTGAATCATGAATCATGAAATGAATCATGAATTGAATCATGAATCATGAATTGAATCATGAATCATAAAATGAATCATGAATTGAATCATGAATCATGAAATGAATCATGAATTCAATCATGATATGAATCATGAATCATGAATCATGAATCATGAATTGAATCATGAATCATGAATTGAATCATGAAACATGAATCATGAATCATGAATTGAGTCATGAATCATGAATTGAATCATGAATCATGAATTGAATCATGAATCATGAATTGAATCATGAATTATGAATCATGAATCGAATCATGATTCATGAATTGAATCATGAATCATGAATCATTAATTGAATAATGAATCATGAATTAAATCATGAATCATGAATCGAATCATGAATCATGAATTGAATCATGAATCGTGAATCATGAAATGAATCATGAAATTAATCATGTATCGAATCATGAATTGAATCATGAATCATGAAATAAATCATGAATCATGAATTAAATCATGAATCATGAATCGAATCATGAATCATGAATCATGAATTGAATAATTAATCATGAATAAAGAATCAAATCATGCATCATGAATCAAATTATGAATCATGAATTGAATCACGAATTGAACCATGATACATTAATCATGAAAAAAATCATGAATTGAATCATGAATCATGAATCATGAAATGAATCATGAATCATTGATTGAATCATGAATCATGAATTGAATCATGAATCGTGAATTGAATCATGAATTATGAATCATGAATCGAATCATGATTCATGAATTGAATCATGAATCGTGAATCATGAAATGAATCATGAAATTAATCATGAATCGAATCATGAATTGAATCATGAATCATGAAATAAATCATGAATCATGAATTAAATCATGAATAATGAATCATGAATCGAATCATGAATCATAAAGCATGAATTGAATCATGAAATGAATCATGAATCGAATCATGAATCATGAATTGAATCATGAATCATGAATCGAATTATGAATCATGAATTGAATCATGAATTAAATCATGAATCATGAATCATGAATCGAATCATGAATCATGAATCATGAATCATGAATCATAAATTGAATCATCAATTAAATCATGAATAATGAAATGAATCATGAATCATGAATCAAATCATGAATCATGAATCATGAATCATGAATTGAATCATGAATCATGCATCATGAATCGAATTATGAATCATGAATTGAATCATGAATTGAATCATGAATCATTAATCATGAAAAAAATCATGAATTGTATCATGAATCATGTATTAATGAAATGAATCATGAATCATTGATTGAATCATGAATCATGAATTGAATCATGAATAATGAATTGAATCATGAATCATTAATCATGAATCATGAATTGAATCATGAATCATAAAATGAATCATGAATTGAATCATGAATCAAGAATTGAATCATGAATTGCATCATGAATCATGAATTGAATCATGAATCATGAATTATGGATTGAATCATGAATCATGAATCATTAATCATGAATCGAGTCATGAATCATGAATTAAATCATGAATTATGAATTGAATCATGAATCATTAATCATGAATCATAAATAATGAATTGAATCATGAATCATTAGTCATGAATCATGAATTGAATCATGAAATGAATCAAGAAACATGAAATGAATCATGAGTTGAATTATGAATCATGAATCATGAATTGAATCATGAATTGAATCATAAATTAAATCATGAATCATGAATCATGAAATGAATCCTTAATTGAATCATGAATTATGAATTGAATCATGAATCATGAATCGAATCATGAATCATGAATCGAATCATGAATCATGAATCATGAATCGAATCATGAATCGAATCATGAATCATGAATCATGAATTGAATCATAAATCATGAAATAAATCATGAATCATGCATCGAATCATGGATCATGAATTGAATCATGAATCATAAATCGAATCATGAATCATAAATTGAATCTTGAATTGAATCATGAATCATGAATCATGAATTGAATCATGAATCATGAATCATAAATTGAATCATAAATAGAATCATGAATCATGAAATAAATCATGAATCATGAATCAAATCATGGATCATGAATCATTAATCATGAATCGAGTCATGAATCATGAATCGAGTCATGAATCATGAATTAAATCATGAATTATGAATTGAATCATGAATCATTAATCATGAATCATGAATAATGAATTGAATCATGAATCATTAATCATGAATCATGAATTGAATCATGAAATGAATCATGAAACATGAAATGAATCATAAGTTGAATTATGAATCATGAATCATGAATTGAATCATGAATTGAATCATAAATTAAATCATGAATCATGAATCATGAAATGAATCATTAATTGAATCATGAATTATGAATCATGAAATGAATCATGAATTGAATCATGAATCATGAATCGAATCATGAATCATGAATTAAATCATAAATAATGAATCATGAATTGAATCATGAATCATGCATCATGAATCGAATTATGAATCATGAATTGAATCATGAATTGAATCATGAATCATTAATCATGAAAAAAATCATGAATTGAATCATGAATCATGAATCATGAAATGAATCATGAATCATTGATTGAATCATGAATTGAATCATGAATCATGAATCATGAATCGAATCATGAATCATGAATTAAATCATGAATTATGAATCATGAATTGAATAATGAATCATGCATCATGAAACGAATTATAAATCATGAATTGAATCATGAATCATTAATCATGAAAAAAATCATGAATTAAATCATGAATCATGAATCATGAAATGAATCATGAATCATTGATTGAATCATGATTCATGAATTGAATCATGAATCATGAATCATGAATTAAATCATGAATCATGAATCGAATCATGAATCATGAATTAAATTATGAATCATGAAATAAATCATGAATCATGAATCGAATCATGAATCATGAATTGAATCATGAATCATGAATCGAATCATGAATCATGAATCGAATCATGAATCATGAATCATGAATCGAATCATGAATCGAATCATGAATCCTGAATCATGAATCGAATCATGAATCATGAATTGAATCATAAATCATGAAATAAAATCATGAATCATGAATCGAATCATGAATCATAAATTGAATCTTGAATTGAATCATGAATCATGAAATAAAATCATGAATCATGAATTGAATCATGAATCATAAATCGAATCATGAATCATAAATTGAATCTTGAATTGAATCATGAATCATGAATCATGAATTGAATCATGAATCATGAATCATAAATTGAATCATAAATAGAATCATGAATCATGAAATAAATCATGAATCATGAATCAAATCATGGATCATGAATTGAATCATGAATCATGAATCGTATCATGAATCATGAATTGAATAATGAATCATGAATCATGAATCGAATCATGAATCATGAATCATTTATTGAATCATGAATCATTATTCATGAACTGAATCATGAATCATGAATTTAATCATGAATCATGAATCATGAAATGAATCATAAATTGAATCATGAATCATGAATTGAATCATGAATTGAATCATGAATCATGAAATGAATCATGAAATAAATCATGGGTTGAATCATTATCTCAATCATGAATCATGAATCGAATCATGAATCATGAATCATGAATTGAATCATGAATCACGAATCATGAATTGAATCATGAATCATGAATCATGAATCATATCATTAAGCATGAATCATAAATCATGAATTGAATCATGAATCATGAATTGAATCATAAATTGAATCATGAATCATGAAATGAATCATTAATTGAATCATGAATTATGAATCATGAATCATGAATCATAAAATGAATCATGAATTAAATCAAGAATTTAATCATGAATCATGAAACGAATCATGAATTGAACCATGAATCATGAATTGAATCATGAATCATGAATCGAATCATGAATCATGAATCATGAATTGAATCATTAATCATGAATCATGAATAATGCATTGAATCATGAATCATTAATCATGAATCATGAATAATGAATTGAATTATGAATCATGAATAATGAATTGAATCATGAATCATTAATCATGAATCATGAATTGAATCATGAATCATGAATCATGAAATAAATCCTGAATTGAATCATGAATTGAATCATGAATCATGAAATGAATCATGAATTGAATCATGAATCATGAATTGAATCATGAATCATAAAATGAATCATGAATTGAATCATGAATCATGAAATGAATCATGAATTCAATCATGATATGAATCATGAATCATGAATCATGAATCATGAATCATGAATCATGAATCATGAATTGAATCATGAATCATGAATTGAATCATGAAACATGAATCATGAATCATGAATCGAGTCATGAATCATGAATCAATAATTGAATCATGAATTAAATCATGAATCATGAATTTAATCATGAAACATAAATTGAATCATGAAATGAATCATGAAACATGAATCATGAATCATAAATTGAATTATGAATTGAATCATAAATTAAATCATGAATCATGAATTAAATCATGAATCATGAATAAAGAATCAAATCATGCATCATGAATCGAATTATGAATCATGAATTGAATCATGAATCATGAATCATGAATCATGAATCATGAATCATTGATTGAATCATGAATCATGAATTGAATCATGAATCATGAATTGAATCATGAATTATGAATCATGAATCGAATCATGATTCATGAATTGAATCATGAATCATGAATCATGAATTGAATAATGAATCATGAATTAAATCATGAATCATGAATCATGAATCGAATCATGAATCATAAATTGAATCATGAATCGTGAATCATGAAATGAATCATGAAATTAATCATGAATCGAATCATGAATTGAATCATGAATCATGAAATAAATCATGAATCATGAATTAAATCATGAATCATGAATCGAATCATGAATCATGAATCATGAATTGAATAATTAATCATGAATAAAGAATCAAATCATGCATCATGAATCGAATTATGAATCATGAAAAAAATCATGAATCGAATCATGAATCATGAAATAAATCATGAATCATGAATTAAATCATGAATAATGAATCATGAATCTAATCATGAATCATAAAGCATGAATTGAATCATGAATGATGAATCATGAATCGAATAATAAATCATGAATGGACTCATGAATCATGAATCGAATCATGAATCATGAATCGAATCATGAATCATGAATTGAATCATGAATCATGAATCGAATTATGAATCATAAATTGAATCATGAATTAAATCATGAATCATGAATCATGAATCGAATCATGAATCATGAATCATGAATCATGAATCATAAATTGATTCATCAATTGAATCATGAATCATGAAATGAATCATGAATCATGAATCAAATCATGAATCATGAATCATGAATCATGAATTGAATCATGAATCATTATTCATAAATTAAATCATGAATCATGAATTTAATCATGAATCATGAATTGAATCATGAATCATGAATCATGAATTGAATCATGAATCATGAAATGAATCATGAATTGAACCATGAATCATGAATTGAATCATGAATCATGAATCATGAATCATGAATCATGAATTGAATCATGAATCATGAATCATGAATTGAATCATGAATCATGAATCATGAAACATGAATCATAATTTGAATCATGAATCATGAATCATGAAACATGAATCGAGTCATGAATCATTAAATGAATCATGAATTAAATCATGAATCATGAATTAAATCATGAATCATTAATTGAATCATGAATCATTAATCATGAATCATGAATAATGAATTGAATCATGAATCATTAATCATGAATCATAAATTGAATCATGAAATGAATCATGAAACATGAAATGAATCATGAAACATAAATCATGAATCATGAATTGAATCATGAATTGAATCATAAATTAAATCATAAATCATGAATAAAATCATGAATCATGAATAAAGAATCAAATCATGCATCATGAATCGAATTATGAATCATGAATTGAATCATGAATTGAATCACGAATCATGAATCATGAAATAAATCATGAATTGAATCATGAATCATGAAATGATTAATAAATCATGAATTGAATCATGAATCATGAATTGAATCATGAATCATGAATCATGAATTGAATCATGAATCATGAATCATGAATCGAATCATGAATCATGAATCATGAATCAGATCATGAATCATGAATTGAATCATGAATCGAATCATGAATCGAATCATGAATCATGAATCATGAATCGAATCATGAATCATGAATTGAATCATAAATTGAATCATGAATCATGAATCATGAATTGAATCATGAATCATGATTCAAATCATGAATCATGAATTGAATCATAAATCATGATTCAAATCATGAATCATGAATTGAATCATGAATCATGAATCATGAATTAAATCATGAATCATGAATCATGAGTCATAATTCGAATCATGAATAATGAATTGAATCATGAATCATGAATCATGAATCATAAATTGAGTCATCAATTAAATCATGAATCATAAATCATGAAATGAATCATGAATCATGAATCATGAATCATGAATTGAATCATGAATCATGAATCATGAATCGAATTATGAATCATGAATCATGAATTGAATCATGAATCATGAATTGAATCATGAATCATGAATCGAATCATGAATCATGAATCATGAATCGAATCATGAATCATGAATTGAATCATGAATCGAATCATGAATCATGAATTGAATCATAAATTGAATCATGAATCATGAATCATGAATTGAATCATGAATTATGATTCAAATCATGAATCATGAATTGAATCATGAATCATGAATCATGAATCATGAATCATGAATTGAATCATAAATCATGAATTGAATCATGAATCATGAGTCATGAATCGAATCATGAATCATGAATTGAATCATGAATCATGAATCATGAATCATAAATTGAATCATCAATTAAATCATGAATCATGAATCATGAAATGAATCATGAATCATGAATTGAATCATGAATCATGAATTGAATCATGAATCATGAGTCATGAATCGAATCATGAATCATTAATCATGAATCATGAATAATGAATTGAATTATTAATCATGAATAATGAATTGAATCATTAATCATGAATCATGAATAATGAATTGAATCATGAATCATTAATCATGAATCATGAATCATGAATAATGAATTGAATTATTAATCATGAATAATGAATTGAATCATGAATCATTAATCATGAATCATGAATTGAATCATGAATCATGAAATAAATCCTGAATTCAATCATGAATTGAATCATGAATCATTAATGGAATCATGAATTGAATCATGAATCATGAATTGAATCATGAATCATAAAATGAATCATGAATTGAATCATGAATCATGAATCATAAATTGAATAATGAATCATGAATCATGAAACATGAATCGAGTCATGAATCATGAATCATTAAATGAATCATGAATTAAATCATGAATTATGAATTGAATCATGAATCATTAATCATGAATCATGAATCATTAATCATGAATCATGAATAATGAATTGAATCATGAATCATTAATCATGAATCATAAATTGAATCATGAAATGAATCATGAAACATGAAATGAATCATGAAACATGAATCATGAATCATGAATTGAATCATGAATTGAATCATAAATTAAATCATGAATCATGAATTAAATCATGAATCATGAATAAAGAATCAAATCAAGCATCATGAATCGAATTATGAATCATGAATTGAATCATGAATTGAATCATGAATTGAATCATGAATCATGAATCATGAATCATGAATCATTGATTGAATCATGAATCATGAATTGAATCATGAATCATGAATTGAATCATGAATTATGTATTATGAATCGAATCATGATTCATGAATTGAATCATGAATTGAATAATGAATCATGAATTAAATCATGAATCATGAATCATGAATCGAATCATGAATCATGAATTGAATTAATGAATTGTGAATCATGAAATGAATCATGAAATTAATCATGAATCGAATCATGAATTGAATCATGAATCATGAAAAAAATCATGAATCATGAATTAAATCATGAATAATGAATCATGAATCGAATCATGAATCATGAAGCATAAATTGAATCATGAATGATGAATCATGAATCGAATAATGAATCATGAATGGACTCATGAATCATGAATTGAATCATGAATCATGAATCGAATCATGAATCATGAATTGAATCATGAATTGAATCATGAATCATGAATCGAATCATGAATCATGAATCATGAATCATGAATTGAATCATGAATCATTAATCATAAATTGAATCATGAATCATGAATTTAATCATGAATCATGAATCATGAAATGAATCATGAATTGAATCATGAATCATGAACTGAATCATGAATTGAAACATGAATTGAAACATGAATCATGAAATGAATCATGAATCATGAATTAAATCATGAATCATGAATTGAATCATGAAATGAATAATGAATCATGAAATGAATTATGAATTGAATCACGAATCATGAAATAAATCATGAATTGAATCATGAATCATGAATCATGAATTGAATCATGAATCATGAATCATGAATCGAATCATGAATCATGAATCATGAATCGAATCATGAATCATTAATTGAATCATGAATCGAATCATGAATCGAATCATGAATCATGAATCATGAATCGAATCATGAATCAAGAATTGAATCATGAATCATAATTCATGAATCATGAATCATGAATTAAATCATGAATCATGAATTGAATCATGAATCATGAGTCATGAATCGAATTATGAATGATGAATTGAATCATGAATCATGAATCATGAATCATGATTCAAATCATGAATCATGAATTGAATCATGAATCATGAATCATGAATCATGAATTAAATCATGAATCATGAATTGAATCATGAATCATGAGTCATGAATCGAATCATGAATAATGAATTGAATCATGAATCATGAATCATGAATCATGAATCATAAATTGAATCATCAATTAAATCATGAATCATAAATCATGAAATGAATCATGAATCATGAATCATGAATCATGAATCATGAATCATGAATCATGAATCATGAATTGAATCATGAATCATGAATCATGAATCGAATTATGAATCATGAATCATGAATCGAATCATGAATCATGAATTAAATCATGAATCGAATCATGAATCGAATCATGAATCATGAATCATGAATCGAATCATGAATCATGAATTGAATCATAAATTGAATCATGAATCATGAATCATGAATTGAATCATGAATCATGATTCAAATCATGAATCATGAATTGAATCATGAATCATGAATCATGAATCATGAATCCTGAATTGAATCATGAATCATGAATTGAATCATGAATCATGAGTCATGAATCGAATCATGAATCCTGAATTGAATCATGAATCATGAATTGAATCATGAATCATGAGTCATGAATCGAATCATGAATCATGAATTGAATCATGAATCATGAATCATGAATCATGAATCATAAATTGAATCATCAATTAAATCATGAATCATGAAATGAATCATGAATCATGAATCATGAATCATGAATTGAATCATGAATCATGAATCATGAATTGAATCATGAATCAAGAATCATGAATTGAATCATGAATCATGAATCATGAATTGAATCATAAATCATGAATCATGAAATGAATCATGAATTGAATCTTGAATCATGAATTGAATCATGAATCATAAAATGAATAATGAATCATGAATTGAATCATGAATCATAAATTGAATCATGAATCATGAACATTGAAATGAATCATGAATTGAATCTTGAATCATGAGTCATGAATTGAATCATGAATCATGAATTTAATCATGAATCAATAAATGAATCATGAATTGAATCAAGAATGATGAATTGAATCATGAATCATGAATTGAATCATGAATTATGAAACATGAAATAAATAATAAATCATGAATTGAGTCATGAATCATGAATTGAATCATGAATCATGAATTGAATCATGAATCATGAATCATGAATCGAATCATGAATCATGAAATAAATCATGAATTGAATCATGAATTGAATCTTGAATCATGAATTGAATCATGAATCATGAAATGAATAATGAATCATGAATTGAATTATGAATCATAAATTGAATCATGAATCATGAATTAAATCATGAATCATGAATTGAATCATGAATTGAATCTTGAATCATGATTCAAATCATGAATCATGAATCATAAATCATGAATAGAATCATGAATCACGAATTGAATCATGACATGAATCATGAATCATGAAATGAATCATGAATCATAAATTGAATCATGAATCATAAATTGAATCATGTATCATGAATTGAATCATGAATTTAATCATGAGTCATGAATCATGAAATGAATCATGATTTGAATCATGAATCGAATCATGAATCATGAATTGAATCATGAATCATGAATCATGAATTGAATCATGAATCATGAATTGAATCATGAATCGAATCATGAATCATGAATTGAATCATTAATTGAATCATGAATCATAAAATAAATCATGAATTGAATCATGAATTGAATCTTGAATCATGAATTGAATCATGAATCATGAAATGAATAATGAATCATGAATTGAATCATGAATCATAAATTGAATCATGAATCATGAATCGAATTATGAATCATGAATCATGAATCATGAATTGAATCATGAATCATTAATCATAAATTGAATCATGAATCATGAATTTAATCATGAATCATGAATCATGAAATGAATCATGAATTGAATCATGAATCATGAACTGAATCATGAATTGAAACATGAATTGAAACATGAATCATGAAATGAATCATGAATTAAATCATGAATCATGAATTGAATCATGAAATGAATAATGAATCATGAAATGAATTATGAATTGAATCACGAATCATGAAATAAATCATGAATTGAATCATGAATCATGAAATGAATAATAAATCATGAATTGAATCATGAATCATGAATTGAATCATGAATCATGAATCGAATCATGAATCATGAATTGAATCATAAATCAAATCATGAATCGAATTATGAATCATGAATCATGAATCGAATCATGAATCATGAATTGAATCATAAATTGAATCATGAATCATGAATCATGAACTGAATCATGAATTAAGAATCATGAATTGAATCATGAATCATGAATTGAATCATAAATCATGAATTAATGAAATGAATCATGAATTGAATCTTGAATCATGAATTGAATCATGAATCATGAAATGAATAATGAATCAGGAATTGAATCATGAATCATAAATTTAATCATGAATCATGAATCATGAAATGAATCATGAATTGAATCTTGAATCATGAGTCATGAATTGAATCATGAATCATGAGTCATTAATCGAATCATGAATCATGAATTTAATCATGAATCATGAAATGAATCATGAATTGAATCAAGAATGATGAATTGAATCATGAATCATGAATTGAATCATGAATTATGAAACATGAAATGAATAATAAATCATGAATTGAGTCATGAATCATGAATTGAATCATGAATCATGAATCATGAATTGAATCATGAATCATGAATCGAATTATGAATCATGAATCATGAATGGAATCATGAATCATGAAATAAATCATGAATTGAATCTTGAATTGAATCATGGATTGAATCATGAATCGAATTATGAATCATGAATCATGAATCGAATCATGAATCATGAAATAAATCATGAATTGAATCTTGAATTGAATCTTGAATCATGAATTGAATCATGAATCATGAAATGAATAATGAATCATGAATTGAAACATGAATCATAAATTTAATCATGAATCATGAGTAGAATCATGAATCATGAATTGAATCATGAATTGAATCTTGAATCATGATTCAAATCATGAATCATGAATCATAAATCATGAGTAGAATCATGAATCATGAATTGAATCATGAATTGAATCTTGAATCATGATTCAAATCATGAATCATGAATCATAAATCATGAATAGAATCATGAATCACGAATTGAATCATGACATGAATCATGAATCATGAAATGAATCATGAATCATAAATTGAATCATGAATCATAAATTGAATCATGTATCATGAATTGAATCATGAATCATGAATTTAATCATGAGTCATAAATCATGAAATGAATCATGATTTGAATCATATATCGAATCATGAATCATGAATTGAATCATGAATCATGAATCATGAATTGAATCATGAATCATGAATTGAATCATGAATCGAATCATGAATCATGAATTGAATCATTAATTGAATCATGAATCATGAAATAAATCATGAATTGAATCATGAATTGAATCTTGAATCATGAATTGAATCATGAATCATGAAATGAATAATGAATCATGAATTTAATCATGAATCATAAATTGAATCATGAATCATGAATCGAATCATGAATCATGAATCATGAATTGAATCATGAATCATTAATCATAAATTGAATCATGAATCATGAATTTAATCATGAATCATGAATCATGAAATGAATCATGAATTGAATCATGAATCATGAACTGAATCATGAATTGAAACATGAATTGAAACATGAATCATGAAATGAATCATGAATTAAATCATGAATCATGAATTGAATCATGAAATGAATAATGAATCATGAAATGAATTATGAATTGAATCTCGAATCATGAAATAAATCATGAATTGAATCATGAATCATGAAATGAATAATAAATCATGAATTGAATCATGAATCATGAATTGAATCATGAATCATGAATCATGAATCGAATCATGAATCATGAATTGAATCATGAATCGAATCATGAATCGAATCATGAATCATGAATCATGAATCGAATCATGAATCATGAATTGAATCATAAATTGAATCATGAATCATGAATCATGAATTGAATCATGAATCATGAATTGAATCATAAATCATGAATTAATGAAATGAATCATGAATTGAATCTTGAATCATGAATTGAATCATGAATCATGAAATGAATAATGAATCATGAATTGAATCATGAATCATAAATTGAATCATGAATCATGAATCATGAAATGAATCATGAATTGAATCTTGAATCATGAGTCATGAATTGAATCATGAATCATGAGTCATTAATCGAATCATGAATCATGAATTTAATCATGAATCATGAAATGAATCATGAATTGAATCAAGAATGATGAATTGAATCATGAATCATGAATTGAATCATGAATTATGAAACATGAAATGAATAATATATCATGAATTGAGTCATGAATCATGAATTGAATCATGAATCATGAATCATGAATTAAATCATGAATCATGAATCATGAATCGAATTATGAATCATGAATCATGAATCGAATCATGAATCATGAAATAAATCATGAATTGAATCTTGAATTGAATCTTGAATCATGAATTGAATCATGAATCATGAAATGAATAATGAATCATGAATTGAAACATGAATCATAAATTGAATCATGAATCATGAATTAAATCATGAATCATGAATTGAATCATGAATTGAATCTTGAATCATGATTCAAATCATGAATCATGAATCATAAATCATGAGTAGAATCATGAATCATGAATTTAATCATGAGTCATGAATCATGAAATGAATCATGATTTGAATAATGAATCGAATCATGAATCATGAATTGAATCATGAATCATGAATCGAATCATGAATCATGAATTGAATCATGAATCGAATCATGAATCATGAATTGAATCATTAATTGAATCATGAATCATGTAATAAATCATGAATTGAATCATGAATTGAATCTTGAATCATGAATTGAATCATGAATTATGAAATGAATAATGAATCATGAATTTAATCATGAATCATAAATTGAATTCTGAATCATGAATTAAATCATGAATCATGATTCAAATCATGAATCATGAATCATAAATCATGAATAGAATCATGAATCATGAATCATGAATTGAATCATGAAATGAATCATGAATCATGAAATGAATCATGAATCATGAAATGAATCATGAATCATGAAATGAATCATGAATCATAAATTGAATCATGAATCATGAATCAAATCATGAATCATGAATCATGAATCATGAATTGAATCATGAATCATTAATCATAAATTGAATCATGAATCATGAATTTAATCAAGAATCATGAATCATGAAATGAATCATGAATTATATCATGAATCATGAACTGAATCATGAATTGAAACATGAATTGAAACATGAATCATGAAATGAATCATGAATCATGAATTAAATCATGAATCATGAATTGAATCATGAAATGGATAATGAATCATGAAATGAATTATGAATTGAAACATGAATTGAAACATGAATCATGAAATGAATCATGAATTAAATCATGAATCATGAATTGAATCATGAAATGAATAATGAATCATGAAATGAATTATGAATTGAATCACGAATCATGAAATAAATCATGAATTGAATCATGAATCATGAAATGAATAATAAATCATGAATTGAATCATGAATCATGAATTGAATCATGAATCATGAATCATGAATCGAATCATGAATCATAAATTGAATCATGAATCGAATCATGAATCGAATCATGAATCATGAATCATGAATCGAATCATGAATCATGAATTGAATCATAAATTGAATCATGAATCATGAATCATGAATTGAATCATGAATCATGAATTGAATCATGAATTAAGAATCATGAATTGAATCATGAATCATGAATTGAATCATAAATCATGAATTAATGAAATGAATCATGAATTGAATCTTGAATCATGAATTGAATCATGAATCGTGAAATGAATTATGAATCATGAATTGAATCATGAATCATAAATTGAATCATGAATCATGAATCATGAAATGAATCATGAATTGAATCTTGAATCATGAGTCATGAATTGAATCATGAATCATGAGTCATTAATCGAATCATGAATCATGAATTTAATCATGAATCATGAAATGAATCATGAATTGAATCAAGAATCATGAATTGAATCATGAATCATGAATTGAATCATGAATTATGAAACATGAAATGAATAATATATCATGAATTGAGTCATGAATCATGAATTGAATCATGAATCATGAATCATGAATTGAATCATGAATCATGAATCATGAATCGAATTATGAATCATGAATCATGAATCGAATCATGAATCATGAAATAAATCATGAATTGAATCTTGAATTGAATCTTGAATCATGAATTGAATCATGAATCATGAAATGAATAATGAATCATGAATTGAAACATGAGTCATAAATTGAATCATGAATCATGAATTAAATCATGAATCATGAATTGAATCATGAATTGAATCTTGAATCATGATTCAAATCATGAATCATGAATCATAAATCATGAGTAGAATCATGAATCATGAATTGAATCATGACATAAATCATGAATCATGAAATGAATCATGAATCATAAATTGAATCATGAATCATAAATTGAATCATGTATCATGAATTGAATCATGAATCATGAATTTAATCATGAGTCATGAATCATGAAATGAATCATGATTTGAATAATGAATCGAATCATGAATCATGAATTGAATCATGAATCATGAATCGAATCATGAATCATGAATTGAATCATGAATCGAATCATGAATCATGAATTGAATCATTAATTGAATCATGAATCATGAAATAAATCATGAATTGAATCATGAATTGAATCTTGAATCATGAATTGAATCATGAATCATGAAATGAATAATGAATCATGAATTTAATCATGAATCATAAATTGAATTATGAATCATGAATTAAATCATGAATCATGATTCAAATCATGAATCATGAATCATAAATCATGAATAGAATCATGAATCATGAATCATGAATTGAATCATGAAATGAATCATGAATCATGAAATGAATCATGAAATGAATCATGAATCATAAATTGAAACATGAATCATGAATCAAATCATGAATCATGAATCATGAATCATGAATTGAATCATGAAATGAATCATGAATCATGAAATGAATCATGAATCATGAAATGAATCATGAATCATAAAATGAATCATGAATCATGAATTGAATCATGAAATGAATCATGAATCATAAATTGAATCATGAATCATGAATCATGAATCATGAATTGAATCATGAATCATTAATCATAAATTAAATCATGAATCATGAATTTAATCAAGAATCATGAATCATGAAATGAATCATGAATTGAATCATGAATCATGAACTGAATCATGAATTGAAACATGAATTGAAACATGAATCATGAAATGAATCATGAATCATGAATTAAATCATGAATCATGAATTGAATCATGAAATGAATAATGAATCATGAAATGAATTATGAATTGAATCACGAATCATGAAATAAATCATGAATCATGAAATAAATCATGAATCATGAAATAAATCATGAATTGAATCATGAATCATGAAATGAATAATAAATCATACATCGAATCATGAATCATGAATTGAATCATGAATCGAATCATGAATCGAATCATGAATCATGAATCATGAATCGAATCATGAATCATGAATTGCATCATAAATTGAATCATGAATCATGAATCATAAATTGAATCATGAATCATGAATCATGAATTGAATCATGAATCATGAATCGAATTATGAATCATGAATCGAAATATGAATCATGAATTGAATCATGAATCATGAATCATGAATCATGAATCATAAATTGAATCATCAATTAAATCATGAATCATGAAATGAATCATGAATCATGAATCATGAATTGAATCATGAATCATGAATCATGAATTGAATCATGAATCAAGAATCATGAATTGAATCATGAATCATGAATCATGAATTGAATCATAAATCATGAATCATGAAATGAATCATGAATTGAATCTTGAATCATGAATTGAATCATGAATCATGAAATGAATAATGAATCATGAATTGAATCATGAGTCATAAATTGAATCATGAATCATGAATCATTAAAAGAATCATGAATTGAATCTTGAATCATGAGTCATGAATTGAATCATGAACCATGAATTAAATTATGAATCATGAATCATGAAATGAATCATGAATCATAAATCATGAATTGAATCATAAATCATGAATTTAATCATGAATCATGAAATGAATCATGAATCATAAATCATGAATCATAAATCGAATCATAAATCGAATCATAAATCATGAATCATGAATCGAATCATAAATCATGAATCATGAATTGAATCATAAATCATGAATTTAATCATGAATCATGAATCATGAATCATGAATCATAAATTGAATCATCAATTGTATCATGAATCATGAATCATGAAATCAATCATGAATCATAAATCATGAATCATAAATCGAATCATGAATCGAATCATAAATCATGAATCATGAATTGAATCATAAATCATGAATCATGAATTGAATCATGAATCATGAATTTAATCATGAATCATGAATCATAAATTGAATAATCAATTGAATCATGAATCATGAAATGAATCATGAATCATGAATCATAAATTGAATCATGAATCATGAATTTAATCATGAATCATGAATCATGAAATGAATCATAAATTGAATCATGAATCATGAACTGAATCATGAATTGAAACATGAATTGTAACATGAATCATGAAATGAATCATGAATCATGAATTAAATCATGAATCATGAATTGAATCATGAAATGAATAATGAATCATGAAATTAATTATGAATTGAATCACGAATCACGAAATAAATCATGAATTGAATCATGAATCATGAAATGAATAATAAATCATGAATTGAATCATGAATCATGAATTGAATCATGAATCATGAATCATGAATTGAATCATGAATCATGAATCATGAATCGAATCATAAATCATGAATCATAAATCGAATCATGAATCATGAATTGAATCATGAATCGAATCATGAATCGAATGATGAATCATGAATCATGAATCGAATCATGAATCATGAATTGAATCATAAATTGAATCATGAATCATGAATCATGATTAAAATCATGAATCATGAAATGAATCATGAATCATGAATCATGAATCATGAATCATGAATTAAATCATGAATCATGAATTGAATCATGAATCATGAGTCATGAATTGAATCATGAATAATGAATTGAATCATGAATCATGAATCATGAATCATAAATTGAATCATCAATTAAATCATGAATCATAAATCATGAAATGAATCATGAATCATGAATTGAATCATGAATCATGAATCATGAATCGAATTATGAATCATGAATCATGAATCGAATCATGGATCATAAATTGAATCATGAATCGAATCATGAATCGAATCATGAATCGAATCATGAATCATGAATTGAATCATAAATTGAATCATGAATCATGAATTGAATCATGAATCATGATTCAAATCATGAATCATGAATTGAATCATGAATCATGAATCATGAATTGAATCATGAATCATGAATCATGAATCATGAGTCATGAATCGAATCATGAATCATGAATTGAATCATGAATCATGAATCATGAATCATGAATCATAAATTGATTCATCAATTAAATCATGAATCATGAAATGAATCATGAATCATGAATCATGAATCATGAATTGAATCATGAATCATGAATCATGAATTGAATCATGAATCAAGAATCATGAATTGAATCATGAATCATGAAATGAATAATGAATCATGAATTGAATCATGAATCATGAAATGAATCATGAATTGAATCTTGAATCATGAGTCATGAATTGAATCATGAATCATGAGTCATGAATCGAATCATGAATCATGAATTAAATTATGAATCATGAATCATGAATCATAAACTGAATCATGAATCATAAATCATGAATCATAAATTGAATCATGAATCGAATCATAAATGAAGAATCATGAATTGAATCATGAATCATGAATCATGAATTGAATCATGAATTATGAAACATGAAATGAATAATAAATCATGAATTGAGTCATGAATCATGAATTGAATCATGAATCATTAATCATGAATCGAATCATGAATCATGAATCATGAATCGAATTATGAATCATGAATCATGAATCGAATCATGAATCATGAAACATGAATCGAATCATGAATTGAATCATTAATCGAATCATGAATCATAAATCATGAATTGAATAATGAATCATGAAATAAATCATGAATTGAATCATGAATTGAATCTTGAATCATGAATTGAATCATGAATCATGAAATGAATAATGAATCATGAATTGAATCATGAATCATAAATTGAATCATGAATCATGAATTAAATCATGAATCATGAATTGAATCATGAATTGAATCTTGAATCATGATTGAAATCATGAATCATGAATCATAAATCATGAATAGAATCATGAATCATGAATTGAATCATGACATGAATCATGAATCATGAAATGAATCATGAATCATAAATTAAATCATGAATCATAAATTGAATCATGTATCATGAATTGAATCATGAATCATGAATTTAATCATGAGTCATGAATCATGAAATGAATCATGAATTGAATCATGAATCGAATCATGAATCATGAATTGAATCATGAATCATGAATCATGAATCGAATCATGAATCATGAATCGAATCATAAATCATGAATTGGATCATTAATTGAATCATGAATCATGAAATAAATCATGAATTGAATCATGAATTGAATATTGAATCATAAACTGAATCATGAATCATGAAATGAATAATGAATCATTGATTAAATCATGAATCATGATTCAAATCATGAATCATAAATCATGAATAGAATCATGAATCATGAATTGAATCATGAAATGAATCATGAATCATGAAATGAATCATGAATCATAAATTGAATCATGAATCATGAATCGAATCATGAATCATGAATCATGAATCATGAATTGAATCATGAATCATTAATCATAAATTAAATCATGAATCAAGAATTTAATCATGAATCATGAATCATGAAATGAATCATGAATTGAATCATGAATCATGAACTGAATCATGAATTGAAACATGAATTGAAACATGAATCATGAAATGAATCATGAATCATGAATTAAATCATGAATCATGAATTGAATCATGAAATGAATAATGAATCATGAAATGAATTATGAATTGAATCACGAATCATGAAATAAATCATGAATTGAATCATGAATCATGAAATGAATAATAAATCATGAAATGAATCATGAATCATGAATTAAATCATGAATCATGAATTGAATCATGAAATGAATAATGAATCATGAAATGAATTATGAATTGAATCACGGATCATGAAATAAATAATGAATTGAATCATGAATCATGAAATGAATAATAAATCATGAATTGAATTATGATTCATGAATCGAATCATGAATCGAATCATGAATCATGAATCATGAATCGAATCATGAATCATGAATTGAATCATAAATTGAATAATGAATCATGAATCATGAATTGAATCATGAATCATGATTCAAATCATGAATCATGAATTGAATCATGAATCATGAATCATGAATCATGAATCATGAATTAAATCATGAATCATGAATTGAATCATGAATCATGAGTCATGAATCGAATCATGAATAATGAATTGAATCATGAATCATGAATCATAAATTGAATAATCAATTAAATCATGAATCATAAATCATGAAATGAATCATGAATCATGAATCATGAATCGAATTATGAATCATGAATCGAATCATGAATCATGAATTGAATCATGAATCGAATCATGAATCGAATCATGAATCATGAATCGAATCATGAATCATGAATTGAATCATAAATTGAATCATGAATCATGAATCATGAATTGAATCATGAATCATGATTCAAATCATGAATCATGAATTGAATCATGAATCATGAATTGAATCATGAATCATGAGTCATGAATCGAATCATGAATCATGAATTGAATCATGAATCATGAATCATGAATCATAAATTGAATCATCAATTAAATCATAAATCATGAAATTAATCATGAATCATGAATCATGAATTGAATCATGAATCATGAATCATGAATTGAATCATGAATCAAGAATCATGAATTGAATCATGAATCATGAATCATGAAATGAATCATGAATTGAATCTTGAATCATGAATTGAATCATGAATCATGAAATGAATAATGAATCATGAATTGAATCATGAATCATAAATTGAATCATGAATCATGAATCGAATCATGAATCATGAATCATGAATCATGAATTGAATCATGAATCATTAATCATAAATTGAATCATGAATCATGAATTGAATCATGAATCATGAAATGAATAATAAATCATGAATTGAATCATGAATCATGAATCGAATCATGAATCGAATCATGAATCATGAATCATGAATCGAATCATGAATCATGAATTGAATCATAAATTGAATAATGAATCATGAATCATGAATTGAATCATGAATCATGAATTGAATCATGAATCATGAGTCATGAATCGAATCATGAATAATGAATTGAATCATGAATCATGAATCATGAATCATAAATTGAATAATCAATTAAATCATGAATCATAAATCATGAAATGAATCATGAATCATGAATCATGAATCAAATTATGAATCATGAATCGAATCATGAATCATGAATTGAATCATGAATCGAATCATGAATCGAATCATGAATCATGAATCGAATCATGAATCATGAATTGAATCATAAATTGAATCATGAATCATGAATCATGAATCATAAATTGAATAATCAATTAAATCATGAATCATAAATCATGAAATGAATCATGAATCATGAATCATGAATCAAATTATGAATCATGAATCGAATTATGAATCATGAATTGAATCATGAATCGAATCATGAATCGAATCATGAATCATGAATTGAATCATAAATTGAATCATGAATCATGAATCATGAATTGAATCATGAATCATGATTCAAATCATGAATCATGAATTGAATCATGAATCATGAATTGAATCATGAATCATGAGTCATGAATCGAATCATGAATCATGAATTGAATCATCAATTAAATCATGAATCATGAAATTAATCATGAATCATGAATCATGAATTGAATCATGAATCATGAATCATGAATTGAATCATGAATCAAGAATCATGAATTGAATCATCAATCATGAATCATGAATTGAATCATAAATCATGAATCATGAAATGAATAATGAATCATGAATTGAACCATGAATCATAAATTGAATCATGAATCATGAATCGAATCATGAATCATGAATCATGAATCATGAATTGAATCATGAATCATTAATCATAAATTGAATCATGAATCATGAATTGAATCATGAATCATGAAATGAATAATAAATCATGAATTGAATCATGAATCATGAATCGAATCATGAATCGAATCATGAATCATGAATCGAATCATGAATCATGAATTGAATCATAAATTGAATAATGAATCATGAATCATGAATTGAATCATGAATCATGATTCAAGTCATCAATCATGAATTGAATCATGAATCATGAATCATGAATCATGAATCATGAATTAAATCATAAATCATGAATTGAATCATGAATCATGAGTCATGAATCGAATCATGAATAATGAATTGAATCATGAATCATGAATCATGAATCATAAATTGAATAATCAATTAAATCATGAATCATAAATCATGAAATGAATCATGAATCATGAATCATGAATCAAATTATGAATCATGAATCGAATCATGAATCATGAATTGAATCATGAATCGAATCATGAATCGAATCATGAATCATGAATCGAATCATGAATAATGAATTGAATCATAAATTGAATCATGAATCATAAATCATGAATTGAATCATGAATCATGATTCAAATCATGAATCATGAATTGAATCATGAATCATGAATTGAATCATGAATCATGAGTCATGAATCGAATCATGAATCATGAATTGAATCATGAATCATGAATCATGAATCATAAATTGAATCATCAATTAAATCATGAATCATGAAATGAATCATGAATCATGAATCATGAATTGAATCATGAATCATAAATCAAGAATCATGAATTGAATCATGAATCATGAATCATGAATTGAATCATAAATCATGAATCATGAATTGAATCATGAATTGAATCTTGAATCATGAATTGAATCATGAATCATGAAATGAATAATGAATCATGAATTGAATCATGAATCATAAATTGAATCATGAATCATGAATTGAATCATGAATCATGAACTGAATCATGAAATGAATCATGAATCATGAATTAAATCATGAATCATGAATTGAATCATGAAATGAATAATGAATCATGAAATGAATTATGAATTGAATCACAAATCATGAAATAAATCATGAATTGAATCATGAATCATGAAATGAATAATAAATCATGAAATGAATCATGAATCATGAATCAAATCATGAATCGAATCATGAATCATGAATCATGAATCGAATCATGAATCATGAATTGAATCATAAATTGAATAATGAATCATGAATCATGAATTGAATCATGAATCATGATTCAAATCATGAATCATGAATTCAATCATGAATCATGAATCATGAATCATGAATTGAATAATCAATTAAATCATGAATCATAAATCATGAAATGAATCATGAATCATGAATTGAATCATGAATCATGAATCATGAATCGAATCATGAATCATGAATTGAATCATGAATCGAATCATGAATTGAATCATTAAGCATGAATCGAATCATGAATCATGAATTGAATTATAAATTGAATCATGAATCATGAATCATGAATTGAATCATGAATCATGATTCAAATCATGAATCATGATTCAAATCATGAATCATGAATTAAATCATGAATCGTGAATTGAATCATGAATCATGA
Source organism: Mixophyes fleayi (assembly GCF_038048845.1). Taxonomy (NCBI): domain Eukaryota; kingdom Metazoa; phylum Chordata; class Amphibia; order Anura; family Limnodynastidae; genus Mixophyes; species Mixophyes fleayi. The sequence goes on from NW_027445954.1 coordinate 125,814, forward strand.
GTCATGAATCGAATCATGAATCATGAATTGAATCATGAATCATGAATCATGAATAATAAATTGAATCATCAATTAAATCATGAATCATGAAATGAATCATGAATCATGAATCATGAATTGAATCATGAATCATGAATCATGAATTGAATCTTGAATCATGAATTGAATCATGAATCATGAATTGAATCTTGAATCATGAATTGAATCATGAATCATGAAATGAATAATGAATCATGAATTGAATCATAATTCATAAATTGAATCATGAATCTTAAATCATGAATCATGAATTGAATCATGAATCATGAGTCATGAATTGAATCATGAATCATGAATTGAATCATGAAATGAATCATAAATCATGAATTTAATCATGAATCATAAATTAAATCATGAATCATGAGTCATGAATCATGAATCATAAATTGAATCATCAATTGAATCATGAATCATGAAATGAATTATGAATCAAGAATCATGATACATAAATTTAATCATGAATCAAATCATGAATCATGAATCATGAATCAAATCATGAATCATGAATCATGAATCATGAATTGAATCATGAATCATTAATCATGAATTGAATCATGATTCATGAATTTAATCATGAATCATGAATCATGAAAAGAATCATGAATTAAATCATGAATTGAAACATGAATCATGAAATGAATCATGAATCATGAATTAAATCATGAATTATGAAATGAATCACGAATCATGAATCATGAATCGAATCATGAATCATGAATCGAATCATGAATCGAATCATGAATCGAATCATGAATCATGAATCATGAATTAAATCATGAATCGAATCATGAATCATGAATTAAATCATAATTTGTATCATGAATCATGAAATAAATCATGAATTGAATCTTGAATCATGAATTGAATCATGAATCATGAAATGAATAATGAATCATGAATTTAATTATGAATAATAAATTGAATCATGAATCATGAAACATGAATTGAATCATGAATCATGATTCAAATCATGAATCATGAATTGAATCATGAATCATGAATAATGAATTGAATTATGAATCATGAATCATGAATTGAATCATGAATCATGAATTGAATCATGAATCATGAGTCATGAATCGAATTATGAATCATGAATTGAATCATGAATCATAAATCATGAATCATGAATCATAAATCATGAATCATAAATTGAATCATCAATTGAATCATGAATCATGAATCATAAATCATGAATCATAAATTGAATCATGAATCATGAATCATGAATCGAATCATGAATCATGAATCATCAATCATGAATTGAAACATGTATAATGAATCATGAATTGAATCATGAATCATTAAATGAATAATGAATCATGAAATGAATAATGAAATGAATAATGAATCATGAATTGAATCATGAATCATAAATTGAATTATGAATCATGAATTGAATCATGAATCATGATTCAAATCATGAATCTTGAATCATGAATCAAAACATGAATCATGAATCATAAATCATGAATTGAATCATGAATCATGAATCATGAATTGAATCATGAATCATTAATCATGAATTGAATCATGAATCATGAATTGAATCATGAATCATGAATCATGAAATGAATCATGAATTGAATCATGAATTTAAACATGAATCATGAAATAAATCATGAATCATGAATTAAATCATGAATCATGAATTGAATCATGAATCAAGAATCATGATACATAAATTGAATCATGAATCATGAATCATGAATCGAAACATGAATCATGAATCATGAATTGAATCATGAATCATGAATTCAATCATGAATCATGAATTGAATCATGAATCATGAATTTAATCATGGATCATGAATCATGAAATGAATCATGAATTGAATCATGAATTGAAACATGAATCATTAAATGAATCATGAATCATGAATTAAATCATGAATCATGAATTGAATCATGAAATGAATAATGAATCATGAAATGAATTATGAATTGAATCACGAATCATGAATCATGAAATGAATCATGAATTGAATCATGAATTGAATCATGAATCATGAAATAAATAATAAATCATGAATTGAATCATGAATCATGAAATGAATCATGAATCATGAATCATGAATTGAATTATGAATCTTGAATCATGAATCGAATCTTGAATCATGAATCATGAATTGAATCATGAATCATGAATCATGAATCGAATCATGAATCATGAATCGAATCATGAATCATGAATCATGAATTAAATCATGAATTGAATCATGAATCATGAATTGAATCATAAATTGTATCATGAACTATGAAATAAATCATGAATTGAATCATGAATTGAATCTTGAGTCATGAATTGAAACATGAATCATGATTCAAATCATGAATCATGAATCATGAATTAAATCATGAATTGAATCATGAATTATGAATTGAATGATAAATTGTATCATGAACTATGAAATAAATCATGAATTGAATCATGAATTGAAACATGAATCATGAAATGAATCATGAATCATGAATTAAATCATGAATTATGAAATGAATCACGAATCATGAATCATGAATTGAATCATAAATCATGAATCATGAATCATGAAATGAATCATGAATCATAAATTGAATCATGAATCATGAATCGAATCATGAATCATTAATCATGAATTGAATCATGAATCATTAATCATAAATTGAATGAATTTAATCATGAATCATGAATCATGAAATGAATCATGAATTGAATCATGAATCATGAACTGAATCATGAATTGAAACATGAATTGAAACATGAATCATGAAATGAATCATGAATCATGAATTAAATCATGAATCATGAATTGAATCATGAAATGAATAATGAATCAAGAAATGAATAATGAATTGAATCACGAATCATGAAATAAATCATGAATTGAATCATGAATCATGAAATGAATAATAAATCATGAAATGAATCATGAATCATGAATTAAATCATGAATCATGAATTGAATCATGAAATGAATTATGAATTGAATCACGAATCATGAAATAAATCATGAATTGAATCATGAATCATGAAATGAATAATAAATCATGAATTGAATCATGAATCATGAATCGAATCATGAATCGAATCATGAATCATGAATCATGAATCGAATCATGAATCATGAATTGAATCATAAATTGAATAATGAATCATGAATCATGAATTGAATCATGAATCATGATTCAAATCATGAATCATGAATTGAATCATGAATCATGAATCATGAATCATGAATCATGAATCATGAATTAAATCATGAATCATGAATTGAATAATAAATCATGAGTCAAGAATCGAATCATGAATCATAAATTGAATAATCAATTAAATCATGAATCATAAATCATGAAATGAATCATGAATCATGAATCATGAATCATGAATTGAATCATGAATCGAATCATGAATCATGATTCAAATCATGAATCATGAATTGAATCATGAATCATGAATTGAATCATGAATCATGAGTCATGAATCGAATAATGAATCATGAATTGAATCATGAATCATGAATCATGAATCATGAATCATAAATTGAATCATCAATTAAATCATGAATCATGAAATGAATCATGAATCATGAATCAGGAATTGAATCATGAATCATGAATTGAATCATGAATCAAGAATCATGAATTGAATCATGAATCATGAATCATGAATTGAATCATAAATCATGAATCATGAAATGAATCATGAATTGAATCTTGAATCATGAATTGAATCATGAATCATGAAATGAATAATAAATCATGAATTGAATCATGAATCATGAATCGAATCATGAATCGAATCATGAATCATGAATCATGAATCGAATCATGAATCATGAATTGAATCATAAATTGAATAATGAATCATGAATCATGAATTGAATCATGAATCATGATTCAAATCATGAATCATGAATTGAATCATGAATCATGAATCATGAATCATGAATTAAATCATGAATCATGAATTGAATCATGAATCATGAGTCATGAATCGAATCATGAATCATAAATTGAATAATCAATTAAATCATGAATCATAAATCATGAAATGAATCATGAATCATGAATCATGAATCATGAATTGAATCATGAATCGAATCATGAATCATGATTCAAATCATGAATCATGAATTGAATCATGAATCATGAATTGAATCATGAATCATGAGTCATGAATCAAATAATGAATCATGAATTGAATCATGAATCATGAATCATGAATCATGAATCATGAATCATAAATTGAATCATCAATTAAATCATGAATCATGAAATGAATCATGAATCATGAATCAGGAATTGAATCATGAATCATGAATCATGAATTGAATCATGAATCAAGAATCATGAATTGAATCATGAATCATGAATCATGAATTGAATCATAAATCATGAATCATGAAATGAATCATGAATTGAATCTTGAATCATGAATTGAATCATGAATCATGAAATGAATAATGAATCATGAATTGAATCATGAATCATAAATTGAATCAGGAATCATGAGTCATGAATTGAATCATGAATCATGAATTGAATCATGAAATGAATCATAAATCATGAATTGAATCATGAATCATGAATTAAATCATGAATCATGAGTCATGAATCATGAATCATAAATTGAATCATCAATTGAATCATGAATCATGAAATGAATTATGAATCAAGAATCATGATACATAAATTGAATCATGAATCAAATCATGAATCATGAATCATGAATCGAATCATGAATCATGAATCATGAATTGAATCATGAATCATTAATCATGAATTGAAACATGAATCATGAAATGAATCATGAATTAAATCATGAATTATGAAATGAATCACGAATCATGAATCATGAATTGAATCATGAATCATGAATCATAATTCGAATCATGAATCGAATCATGAATCGAATCATGAATCATGAATTAAATCATGAATCGAATCATGAATCATGAATTAAATCATAATTTGTATCATGAATCATGAAATAAATCATGAATTGAATCATGAATTGAATCTTGAATCATGAATTGAATCATGAATCATGAAATGAATAATGAATCATGAATTGAATTATGAATCATAAATTTAATTATGAATCATGATTCATGAATTGAATCATTAATCATGATTCAAATCATGAATCATGAATTGAATCATGAATCATGAATAATGAATTGAATTATGAATCATGAATTAAATCATGAATCATGAATCATGAAATAAATCATGAATTGAATCATGAATTGAAACATGAATCATGAAATGAATCATGAATCATGAACTAAATCATGAATCATGAATTGAATCATGAATCAAGAATCATGATACATAAATTGAATCATGAATCATGAATCGAAACATGAATCATGAATCATGAATCATGAATTGAATCATTAATCATGAATTGAATCATGAATCATGATTTTAATCATGAATCATGAATCATGAAATGAATCATGAATTGAATCATGAATTGAAACATGAATCATGAAATGAATCATGAATCATGAATTAAATCATGAATCATGAATTGAATCATGAAATGAATAATGAATCATGAAATGAATTATGAATTGAATCACGAATCATGAATCATGAAATGAATCATGAATTGAATCATGAATTGAATCATGAATCATGAAATAAATAATAAATCATGAATTGAATCATGAATCATGAAATGAATCATGAATCATGAATCATGAATTGAATCATGAATCATGAATCATGAATCGAATTTTGAATCATGAATCATGAATTGAATCATGAATCATGAATCATGAATCGAATCATGAATCATGAATCGAATCATGAATCATGAATCGAATCATGAATCATGAATCATGAATTAAATCATGAATCGAATCATGAATCATGAATTGAATCATAAATTGTATCATGAACTATGAAATAAATCATGAATTGAATCATGAATTGAATGTTGAGTCATGAATTGAATCATGAATCATGATTCAAATCTTGAATCATGAATTGAATCATGAATCATGAATCATGAACCATGAATTGAATCATGAATCATGAGTCATGAATTGAATCATGAATCATGAATTGAATCATGAAATGAATCATAAATCATGAATTGAATCATGAATTGAATCATGAATCATGAATTAAATCATGAATCATGAGTCATGAATCATGATTCATAAATTGAATCATCAATTGAATCATGAATCATGAAATAAATTATGAATTAAGAATCATGATACATAAATTGAATCATGAATCAAATCATGAATCATGAATCATGAATCGAATCATGAATCATGAATCATGAATCATGAATTGAATGATGAATCATTAATCATGAATTGAATCATGATTCATGAATTTAATCATGAATCATGAATCATGAAAAGAATCATGAATTAAATCATGAATTGAAACATGAATCATGAAATGAATCATGAATCATGAATTAAATCATGAATTATGAAATGAATCACGAATCATGAATCATGAATTGAATCATGAATCATGAATCATGAATCGAATCATGAATCGAATCATGAATCGAATCATGAATCATGAATTAAATCATGAATCGAATCATGAATCATGAATTAAATCATATTTTTGTATCATGAATCATGAAATAAATCATGAATTGAATCATGAATTGAATCTTGAATCATGAATTGAATCATGAATCATGAAATGAATAATGAATCATGAATTGAATTATGAATCATAAATTGAATCATGAATCATGAATCATGAATTGAATCATGAATCATGATTCAAATCATGAATCATGAATTAAATCATGAATAATGAATTAAATTATGAATCATGAATCATGAATTGAATCATGAATCATGAATTGAATCATGAATCATGAGTCATGAATCGAATTATGAATCATGAATTGAATCTTGAATCATAAATCATGAATCATAAATTGAATCATCAATTGAATCATGAATCATGAATCATAAATCATGAATCATAAATTGAATCATGAATCATGAATCATGAATCGAATCATGAATCATGAATCATCAATCATGAATTGAAACATGTATAATGAATCATGAATTGAATCATGAATCATTAAATGAATAATGAATCATGAAATGAATGATGAAATGAATAATGAATCATGAATTGAATCATGAATCATAAATTGAATTATGAATCATGAATTGAATCATGAATCATGATTCAAATCATGAATCATGAATCATGAATTGAATCATGAATCATGGATCATGAATTGAATCATAAAATGAATTATGAATCATGAATTGAATCATGAATCATGAATTGAATCATGAATCATGAATCATAAATTGAATCATGAATCATGAATCATGAATCGAATCATGAATCATAAATCATGAATTGAATCATGAATCATGGATCATGAATTGAATTATAAAATGAATCATGAATCATAAATTGAATCATGAATCATGAATCGTGAATTGAATCATGAATCATGAATTGAATCATGAATCATGAATCATAAATTGAATCATGAATCATGAATCGTGAATTGAATCATGAATCATGAAATGAATCATGAATTGAATCATGAATCGAATCATGAATCATAAATCATGAAATGAATTATGAATTGAATCTTGAATCTTGAATTGAAACATGAATCATGAATCATGAATTGAATCATGAATCATTAAATGAATAATGAATCATGAAATGAATGATGAAATGAATAATAAATCATGAATTGAATCATGAATCATAAATTGAATTATGAATCATAAATTGAATCATGAATCATGATTCAAATCATGAATCATGAATCATGAATCTTAACTGAATCATCAATTGAATCATGAATCATGAAATGAATCATGAATCAAGAATCATGATACATAAATTAAATCATGAATCATGAATCATGAATCGAAGCATGAATCATGAATCATGAATCATGAATTGAATCATAAATCATGAATCATAAATTGAATCATGAATCATGAATCATGAATCGAATCATGAATCATGAATCATGAATTGAAACATGTATAATGAATCATGAATTGAATCATGAATCATTAAATGAATAATGAATCATGAAATGAATCATGAAATGAATAATGAATCATGAATTGAATCATGAATCATAAATTGAATTATGAATCATGAATTGAATCATGAATCATGATTCAAATCATGAATCATGAATCATGAATCAAAACATGAATCATGAATCATAAATCATGAATTGAATCATGAATCATGAATCATGAATCGAATCATGAATCATGATTCATGAATTAAATCATGAATTGAATCATGAATCATGAATTGAATCATAAATTGTATCATGAACTATGAAATAAATCATGAATTGAATCATGAATTGAATCTTGAGTCATGAATTGAATCATGAATCATGATTCAAATCATGAATCATGAATTAAATCATGAATCATAAGTCATGAATTGAATCATGAGTCATGAATTGAATCATGAATCATGAGTCATGAATTGAATCATGAATCATGAATTGAATCATGAAATGAATCATAAATCATGAATTGAATCATGAATCATGAATTAAATCATGAATCATGAGTCATGAATCATGAGTCATGAATCATGAATCATAAATTGAATCATCAATTGAATCATGAATCATGAAATAAATTATGAATTAAGAATCATGATACATAAATTGAATCATGAATCAAATCATGAATCATGAATCATGAATTGAATCATGAATCATGAATTATATATTGAATCATGAATCATTAATCATGAATTGAATCATGATTCATGAATTTAATCATGAATCATGAATCATGAAAAGAATCATGAATCATGAATTAAATCATGAATTATGAAATGAATCATGAATCATGAATTGAATCATGAATCATGAATCATGAATCATGAAATGAATCATGAATCATAAATTGAATCATGAATCATGAATCGAATCATGAATCATGAATCATTAATCATGAATTGAATCATGAATCATTAATCATAAATTGAATCATGAATCATGAATTTAATCATGAATCATGAATCATGAAATGAATCATGAATTGAATCATGAATCATGAACTGAATCATGAATTGAAACATGAATTGAAACATGAATCATGAAATGAATCATGAATCATGAATTAAATTATGAATCATGAATTGAATCATGAAATGAATAATGAATCAAGAAATGAATTATGAATTGAATCACAAATCATGAAATAAATCATGAATTGAATCATGAATCATGAAATGAATAATAAATCATGAAATGAATCATGAATCATGAATTAAATCATGAATCATGAATTGAGTCATGAAATGAATAATGAATCATGAAATGAATTATGAATTGAATCACGAATCATGAAATAAAATCATGAATTGAATCATGAATCATGAAATGAATAATAAATCATGAATTGAATCATGAATCATGAATCGAATCATGAATCGAATCATGAATCATGAATCGAATCATGAATCATGAATTGAATCATAAATTGAATAATGAATCATGAATCATGAATTGAATCATGAATCATGATTCAAATCATGAATCATGAATTGAATCATGAATCATGAATCATGAATCATGAATCATGAATTAAATCATGAATCATGAATTGAATCATGAATCATGAGTCATGAATTGAATCATGAATCATAAATTGAATAATCAATTAAATCATGAATCATAAATCATGAAATGAATCATGAATCATGAATCATGAATCATGAATTGAATCATGAATCCTGAATCATGAATCGAATAATGAATCATGAATCGAATCATGAATCATGAATTGAATCATGAATCGAATCATGAATCGAATCATGAATCATGAATCGAATCATGAATCATGAATTGAATCATAAATTGAATCATGAATCATGAATCATGAATTGAATCATGAATCATGATTCAAATCATGAATCATGAATTGAATTATGAATCATGAATTGAATCATGAATCATGAGTCATGAATCGAATCATGAATCATGAATTGAATCATGAATCATGAATCATGAATCATAAATTGAATCATCAATTAAATCATGAATCATGAAATGAATCATGAATCATGAATCATGAAATGAATCATGAATCATGAATCAGGAATTGAATCATGAATCATGAATCATGAATTGAATCATGAATCAAGAATCATGAATTGAATCATGAATCATGAATCATGAATTGAATCATAAATCATGAATCATAAAATGAATCATGAATTGAATCTTGAATCATGAATTGAATCATGAATCATAAATTGAATCATGAATCATGAATCATGAATCATGAATTGAATCATGAATCATGAGTCATGAATTGAATCATGAATCATGAATTGAATCATGAAATGAATCATAAATCATGAATTGAATCATGAATCATGAATTAAATCATGAATCATGAGTCATGATACATAAATTGAATCATCAATTGAATCATGAATCATGAAATTAATTATGAATCAAGAATCATGATACATAAATTGAATCATGAATCAAATCATGAATCATGAATCATGAATCGAATCATGAATCATGAATCATGAATTGAATCATGAATCATTAATCATGAATTGAATCATGATTCATGAATTTAATCATGAATCATGAATCATGAAAAGAATCATGAATTAAATCATGAATTGAAACATGAATCATGAAATGAATCATGAATTAAATCATGAATTATGAAATGAATCACGAATCATGAATCATGAATTGAATCATGAATCATGAATCATGAATCATGAATCGAATCATGAATCGAATCATGAATCATGAATTAAATCATGAATCGAATCATGAATCATGAATTAAATCATAATTTGTATCATGAATCATGAAATAAATCATGAATTGAATCATGAATTGAATCTTGAATCATGAATTGAATCATGAATCATGAAATGAATAATGAATCATGAATTGAATTATGAATCATAAATTTAATGATGAATCATGAATCATAAATTGAATTATGAATCATAAATTTAATGATGAATCATGATTCATGAATTAAATCATGAATCATGATTCAAATCATGAATCATGAATTGAATCATGAATCATGAATAATGAATTGAATTATGAATCATGAATCATGAATTGAATCATGAATCATGAATTGAATCATGAATCATGAGTCATGAATCGAATTATGAATCATGATTTGAATCATGAATCATAAATCATGAATCATAAACTGAATCATAAATTGAATCATGAATCATGAATCATAAATCATGAATCATAAATTGAATCATGAATCATGAATCGAATCATGAATCATGAATCATGAATTGAAACATGTATAATGAATCATGAATTGAATCATGAATCATTAAATGAATAATGAATCATGAAATGAATGATGAAATGAATAATGAATCATGAATTGAATCATGAATCATAAATTGAATTATGAATCATGAATTGAATCATGAATCATGATTCAAATCATGAATCATGAATCATGAATCAAAACATGAATCATGAATCATAAATCATGAATCATAAATTGAATCATGAATCATGAATTGAATCATGAATCATGAATCATGAATTGAATCATGAATCATGATTTGAATCATGAATCATGAAATGAATCATGAATTGAATCATGAATTGAAACATGAATCATGAAATGAATCATGAATCATGAACTAAATCAATAATCATGAATTGAATCATGAATCAAGAATCATGATAGATAAATTGAATCATGAATCATGAATCGAAACATGAATCATGATTTTAATCATGAATCATGAATCATGAAATGAATCATGAATTGAATCATGAATTGAAACATGAATCATGAAATGAATCATGAATCATGAATTAAATCATGAATCATGAATTGAATCATGAAATGAATAATGAATCATGAAATGAATTATGAATTGAATCACGAATCATGAATCATGAAATGAATCATGAATTGAATCATGAATTGAATCATGAATCATGAAATAAATAATAAATCATGAATTGAATCATGAATCATGAAATGAATCATGAATCATGAATCATGAATTGAATCATGAATCATGAATCATGAATCGAATCTTGAATCATGAATCATGAATTGAATCATGAATCATGAATCATGAATCGAATCATGAATCATGAATCAAATCATGAATCATGAATCATGAATTAAATCATGAATCGAATCATGAATCATGAATTGAATCATAAATTGTATCATGAACTATGAAATAAATCATGAATTGAATCATGAATTGAATGTTGAGTCATGAATTGAATCATGAATCATGATTCAAATCTTGAATCATGAATTGAATCATGAATCATGAATCATGAATTGAATCATGAATCATGAGTCATGAATTGAATCATGAATCATGAATTGAATTCATGAAATGAATCATGAATTGAATCATGAATTGAAATATGAATCATGAAATGAATCATGAATCATGAATTGAATCATGAATCAAGTATCATGATACATAAATTGAATCATGAATCATGAATCATGAATCGAAACATGAATCATGAATCATGAATTGAATCATTAATCATGAATTGAATCATGAATCATGATTTTAATCATGAATCATGAAATGAATCATGAATTGAATCATGAATTGAAACATGAATCATGAATCATGAATTGAATCATTAATCATGAATTGAATCATGAATCATGATTTTAATCATGAATCATGAAATGAATCATGAATCATGAATTAAATCATGAATCATGAATTGAATCATGAAATGAATAATGAATCATGAATTGAATCATAAATTGTATCATGAACTATGAAATAAATCATGAATTGAATCATGAATTGAATGTTGAGTCATGAATTGAATCATGAATCATGAGTCATGAATTGAATCATCAATCATGAATTGAAGCATGAAATGAATCATAAATCATGAATTGAATCATGAATCATGAATTAAATCATGAATCATGAGTCATGAATCATGAATCATAATTTGAATCATCAATTGAATCATGAATCATGAAATAAATTATAAATTAAGAATCATGATACATAAATTGAATCATGAATCAAATCATGAATCATGAATCGAATCATGAATCATGAATCATGAATTGAATCATGAATCATTAATCATGAATTGAATCATGATTCATGAATTTAGTCATGAATCATGAATCATGAATTAAATCATGAATTAAAACATGAATCATGAAATGAATCATGAATCATGAATTAAATCATGAATTATGAAATGAATCACGAATCATGAATCATGAATTGAATCATGAATCATGAATCATGAATCGAATCATGAATCGAATCATGAATCGAATCATGAATCATGAATTAAATCATGAATCGAATCATGAATCATGAATTAAATCATATTTTTGTATCATGAATCATGAAATAAATCATGAATTGAATCATGAATTGAATCTTGAATCATGAATTGAATCATGAATCATGAAATGAATAATGAATCATGAATTGAATTATGAATCATAAATTGAATCATGAATCATGAATCATGAATTGAATCATGAATCATGATTCAAATCATGAATCATGAATTGAATCATGAATCATGAATAATGAATTGAATTATGAATCATGAATCATGAATTGAATCATGAATCATGAATTGAATCATGAATCATGAGTCATGAATCGAATTATGAATCATGAATTGAATCATGAATCATAAATCATGAATCATAAATCATGAATCATAAATCATGAATCATAAATTGAATCATCAATTGAATCATGAATCATGAATCATAAATCATGAATCATGAATTGAAACATGTATAATGAATCATGAATTGAATCATGAATCATTAAATGAATAATGAATCATGAAATGAATGATAAAATGAATAATGAATCATGAATTGAATCATGAATCATAAATTGAATTATGAATCATGAATTGAATCATGAATCATGATTCAAATCATGAATCATGAATCATGAATTGAATCATGAATCATGGATCATGAATTGAATCATAAAATGAATTATGAATCATGAATTGAATCATGCATCATGAATTGAATCATGAATCATGAATTGAATCATGAATCATGAATCATAAATTGAATCATGAATCATGAATCGAATCATGAATCATAAATCATGAATTGAATCATGAATCATGGATAATGAATTGAATCATGAATCATTAAATGAATCATGAATCATGAATTGAATCATGAATCATGAATCATAAATTGAAACATGAATCATGAATCATGAATTGAATCATGAATCATTAAATGAATCATGAATCATGAAATGAATGATGAAATGAATAATAAATCATGAATTGAATCATGAATCATAAATTGAATCATGAATCAAGAATCATGATACATAAATTAAATCATGAATCATGAATCTTAACTGAATCATCAATTGAATCATGAATCATGAAATGAATCATGAATCAAGAATCATGATACATAAATTAAATCATGAATCATGAATCATGAATCGAAACATGAATCATGAATCATGAATCATGAATTGAATCATGAATCATGAATCATGAATTGAATCATGAATCATTAATCATAAATTAAATCATGTATCATCAATTTAATCATGAATCATGAATCATGAAATGAATCATGAATTGAATCATGAATTGAAACATGAATCATGAAATGAATCATGAATCATGAATTAAATCATGAATCATGAATTAAATCATGAATCATGAATTGAATCATAAAATGAATAATGAATCATGAAATGAATTATGAATTGAATCACAAATCATGAATCATGAAATGAATCATGAATTGAATCATGAATTGAATCATGAATCATAAAATAAATAATAAATCATGAATTGAATCATGAATCATGAAATGAATCATGAATCATGAATCATAAATTGAATCATGAATCATGAATCATGAATCGAATCATGAATCATGAATCATGAATCGAATCATGAATCATGAATCGAATCATGAATCATGAATTGAATCATAAATTGTATCATGAATTATGAAATAAATCATGAATTGAATCATGAATTGAATCTTGAGTCATGAATTGAATGATGAATCATGATTGAAATCATGAATCATGAATTAAATCATGAATCGAATCATGAATCATGAATTGAATCATAAATTGTATCATGAATTATGAAATAAATCATGAATTGAATCATGAATTGAATCTTGAGTCATGAATTGAATGATGAATCATGATTCAAATCATGAATCATGAATTAAATCATGAATCGAATCATGAATCATGAATTGAATCATTAATTGTATCATGAATTATGAAATAAATCATGAATTGAATCATGAATTAAATCTTGAGTCATGAATTGAATGATGAATCATGATTTCAAAAATATCATGAATCATGAATTGAATCATGAATCATGAATCATGGATTGAATCATGAATCATGAGTCGTGAATTGAATCATGAATCATGAATCATGAATTGAATCATGAATCATGAATCATGAATTGAATCATGAATCATGAATTGAATCATGAATCATAAATCATGAATTGAATCATGGATCATGAATTGAATCATAAAATGAATCATGAATCATGAATTGAATCATGAATCATGAATTGAATCATGAATCATGAATTGAATCATGAATCATGAATCATAAATTGAATCATGAATCATGAATCATGAATCGAATCATGAATCATAAATCATGAATTGAATCATGAATCGTGAATTGAATCATGAATCATGAAATGAATCATGAATTGAATCATGAATCATAAATCATGAAATGAATTATGAATTGAATCTTGAATCTTGAATTGAAACATGAATCATGAATCATGAATTGAATCATGAATCATGAATTGAATCATGAATCATGAATCATAAATTGAATCATTAATCATGAATCGAATCATGATTCATAAATTATGAATTGAATCATGAATCATGAATCGTGAATTGAATCATGAATCATGAAATGAATCATGAATTGAATCATGAATCATAAATCATGAAATGAATTATGAATTGAATCTTGAATCTTGAATTGAAACATGAATCATGAATCATGAATTGAATCATGAATCATTAAATGAATAATGGATCATGAAATGAATGATGAAATGAATAATAAATCATGAATTGAATCATGAATCATAAATTGATTTATGAATCATAAATTGAATCATGAATCATGATTCAAATCATGAATCATGAATCATAAATTGAATCATCAATTGAATCATGAATCATGAAATGTATCATGAATCAAGAATCATGATACATAAATTGAATCATGAATCATGAATCATGAATCGAAACATGAATCATGAATCATGAATTATGAATTGAATCATGAATCATGAATTGAATCATGAATCATTAATCATGAATTAAATCATGAATCATCAATTTAATCATGAATCATGAATCATGAAATGAATCATGAATTGAATCATGAATTGAAACATGAATCATGAATCATGAATTAAATCATGAATCATGAATTAAATCATGAATCATGAATTGAATCATGAAATGAATAATGAATCATGAAATGAATTATGAATTGAATCACAAATCATGAATCATGAAATGAATCATGAATTGAATCATGAATTGAATCATGAATCATAAAATAAATAATAAATCAAGAATTGAATCATAAATCATGAAATGAATCATGAATCATGAATCATAAATTGAATCATGAATCATGAATCATGAATCGAATCATGAATCATGAATCATGAATCGAATCATGAATCATGAATCGAATCATGAATCATGAATCATGAATTAAATCACGAATCGAATCATGAATCATGAATTGAATCATAAATTGTATCATGAATTATGAAATAAATCATGAATTGAATCATGAATTGAATCTTGAGTCATGAATTGAATGATGAATCATGATTCAAATCATGAATCATGAATTGAATCATGAATCATGAATCATGATTTGAATCATGAATCATGAGTCGTGAATTGAATCATGAATCATGAATCATGAATTGAATCATAAATCATGAATCATGCATTGAATCATGAATCATGAATTGAATCATGAATCATGAGTCATGAATCATGAATCATAAATCATGAATTGAATCATGAATCATGAATTGAATCATGAATCATGAAATAAATAATAAATTATGAATTGAATCATGAATCATGAAATGAATTATGAATCATGAATCATGAATCGAATATTGAATCATGAATCATGAATTGAATCATGAATCATGAATCATGAATCGAATCATGAATCATGAATCGAATCATGAATCATGAATTAAATCATGAATCAAATCATGAATCATGAATTGAATCATAAATTGTATCATGAACTATGAAATAAATCATGAATTGAATCATGAATTGAATGTTGAGTCATGAATTGAATCATGAATCATGATTCAAATCATGAATCATGAATTGAATCATGAATCATGAATCATGAATCATGAATTGTATCATGAATCATGAGTCATGAATTGAATTATGAATCATGAATTGAATCATGAAATGAATCATAAATCATGAATTGAATCATGAATCATGAATTAAATCATGAATCATGAGACATGAATCATGAATCATAAATTGAATCATCAATTGAATCATAAATCATGAAATAAATTATGAATTAAGAATCATGATACATAAATTGAATCATGAATCAAATCATGAATCATGAATCATGAATCGAATCATGAATCATGAATCATGAATCATGAATTGAATCATGAATCATTAATCATGAATTGAATCATGATTCATGAATTTAATCATGAATCATGAAAAGAATCATGAATTAAATCATGAATTGAAACATGAATCATGAAATGAATCATGAATCATAAAATAAATAATAAATCAAGAATTGAATCATAAATCATGAAATGAATCATGAATCATGAATCATAAATTGAATCATGAATCATGAATCATGAATCGAATCATGAATCATGAATCATGAATCGAATCATGAATCATGAATCGAATCATGAATCATGAATCATGAATTAAATCACGAATCGAATCATGAATCATGAATTGAATCATAAATTGTATCATGAATTATGAAATAAATCATGAATTGAATCATGAATTGAATCTTGAGTCATGAATTGAATGATGAATCATGATTCAAATCATGAATCATGAATTGAATCATGAATCATGAATCATGATTTGAATCATGAATCATGAGTCGTGAATTGAATCATGAATCATGAATCATGAATTGAATCATGAATCATGAATCATGCATTGAATCATGAATCATGAATTGAATCATGAATCATGAGTCATGAATCATGAATCATAAATCATGAATTGAATCATGAATCATGAATTGAATCATGAATCATGAAATAAATAATAAATTATGAATTGAATCATGAATCATGAAATGAATTATGAATCATGAATCATGAATCGAATATTGAATCATGAATCATGAATTGAATCATGAATCATGAATCATGAATCGAATCATGAATCTTGAATCGAATCATGAATCATGAATTAAATCATGAATCAAATCATGAATCATGAATTGAATCATAAATTGTATCATGAACTATGAAATAAATCATGAATTGAATCATGAATTGAATGTTGAGTCATGAATTGAATCATGAATCATGATTCAAATCATGAATCATGAATTGAATCATGAATCATGAATCATGAATCATGAATTGTATCATGAATCATGAGTCATGAATTGAATTATGAATCATGAATTGAATCATGAAATGAATCATAAATCATGAATTGAATCATGAATCATGAATTAAATCATGAATCATGAGTCATGAATCATGAATCATAAATTGAATCATCAATTGAATCATAAATCATGAAATAAATTATGAATTAAGAATCATGATACATAAATTGAATCATGAATCAAATCATGAATCATGAATCATGAATCGAATCATGAATCATGAATCATGAATCATGAATTGAATCATGAATCATTAATCATGAATTGAATCATGATTCATGAATTTAATCATGAATCATGAATCATGAAAAGAATCATGAATTAAATCATGAATTGAAACATGAATCATGAAATGAATCATGAATCATGAATTAAATCATGAATTATGAAATGAATCACGAATCATGAATCATGAATTGAATCATGAATCATGAATCATGAATTAAATCATGAATCAAATCATGAATCATGAATTAAATCATAATTTGTATCATGAATCATGAAATAAATCATGAATTGAATCATGAATTGAATCTTGAATCATGAATTGAATCATGAATCATGAAATGAATAATGAATCATGAATTGAATTATGAATCATAAATTGAATCATGAATCATGAATCATGAATTGAATCATGAATCATGATTCAAATCATGAATCATGAATTGAATCATGAATCATGAATAATGAATTGAATTATGAATCATGAATCATGAATTGAATTATGAATCATGAATTGAATCATGAATCATAAATCATGAATCATAAATTGAATCATCAATTGAATCATGAATCATGAATCATAAATCATGAATCATAAATTGAATCATGAATCATGAATCATGAATCGAATCATGAATCATGAATCATGAATCATGAATTGAAACATGTATAATGAATCATAAATTGAATCATGAATCATTAAATGAATAATGAATCATGAAATGAATGATGAAATGAATAATGAATCATGAATTGAATCATGAATCATAAATTGAATTATGAATCATGAATTGAATCATGAATCATGATTCAAATCATGAATCATGAATCATGAATTGTATCATGAATCATGGATCATGAATTGAATCATAAAATGAATTATGAATCATGAATTGAATCATGCATCATGAATTGAATCATGAATCATGAATTGAATCATGAATAATGAATCGTGAATTGAATCATGAATCATGAATCATGAAATGAATCATAAATTGAATCATGAATCATAAATCATGAAATGAATTATGAATTGAATCTTGAATCATGAATTGAAACATGAATCATGAATCATGAATTGAATCATGAGTCATTAAATGAATAATGAATCATGAAATGAATGATGAAATGAATAATAAATCATGAATTGAATCATGAATCATAAATTGAATTATGAATCATGAATTGAATCATGATTCATGATTCAAATCATGAATCATGAATCATGAATTGAATCATGAATCATGGATCATGAATTGAATCATAAAATGAATTATGAATCATGAATTGAATCATGCATCATGAATTGAATCATGAATCATGAATTGAATCATGAATCATGAATCATAAATTGAATCATGAATCATGAATCATGAACCGAATCATGAATCATAAATCATGAATTGAATCATGAATCATGGATCATGAATTGAATTATAAAATGAATCATGAATCATGAATTGAATCATGAATCATGTATTGAATCATGAATCATGAATCATAAATTGAATCATGAATCATAAATCATGAATTGAATCATGAATCATAAATCATGAATTGAATCATGAATCATGAATCGTGAATTGAATCATGAATCATGAAATGAATCATGAATTGAATCAT
Source organism: Mixophyes fleayi (assembly GCF_038048845.1). Lineage (NCBI taxonomy): Eukaryota > Metazoa > Chordata > Amphibia > Anura > Limnodynastidae > Mixophyes > Mixophyes fleayi. The sequence continues at coordinate 146,430 of NW_027445954.1, forward strand.
GAATCATATATCATGAAATGAATTATGAATTGAATCTTGAATCTTGAATTGAAACATGAATCATGAATCATGAATTGAATCATGAATCATTAAATGAATAATGAATCATGAAATGAATGATGAAATGAATAATAAATCATGAATTGAATCATGAATCATAAATTGAATTATGAATCATAAATTGAATCATGAATCATGATTCAAATCATGAATCATGAATCATAAACTGAATCATCAATTGAATCATGAATCATGAAATGAATCATGAATCATGAATCATGAATCATGAATCATGAATCATGAATTGAATCATGAATCATGAATCATGAATTGAATCATGAATCATTAATCATAAATTAAATCATGTATCATCAATTTAATCATGAATCATGAATCATGAAATGAATCATGAATTGAATCATGAATTGAAACATGAATCATGAAATGAATCATGAATTAAATCATGAATCATGAATTAAATCATGAATCATGAATTAAATCATGAATCATGAATTAAATCATGAATCATGAATTGAATCATGAAATGAATAATGAATCATGAAATGAATTATGAATTGAATCACAAATCATGAATCATGAAATGAATCATAAATTGAATCATGAATTGAATCATGAATGATAAAATAAATCATGAATTGAATCATGAATCATGAAATGAATCATGAATCATGAATCATAAATTGAATCATGAATCATGAATCATGAATCGAATCATGAATCATGAATCATGAATCGAATCATAATTCATGAATCGAATCATGAATTAAATCATGAATCGAATCATGAATCATGAATTGAATCATGAATTATGAAATAAATCATGAATTGAATCTTGAGTCATGAATAGAATGATGAATCATGATTCAAATCATGAATCATGAATTGAATCATGAATCATGAATCATAAATTGAATCATGAATCATGAGTCGTGAATTGAATCATGAATCATGAATCATGAATTGAATCATGAATCATGAATCATGAATTGAATCATGAATCATGAATTGAATCATGAATCATAAATCATGAATTGAATCATGGATCATGAATTGAATCATAAAATGAATCATGAATCATGAATTGAATCATGAATCATGAATCATAAATTGAATCATGAATCATGAATCATGAATCGAATCATGAATCATAAATCATGAATTGAATCATGAATCATGAATCGTGAATTGAATTATGAATCATGAAATGAATCATGAATTGAATCATGAATCATAAATCATGAAATGAATAATGAATTGAATCTTGAATCTTGAATTGAAACATAAATCATGAATCATGAATTGAATCATGAATCATTAAATGAATAATGAATCATGAAATGAATGATGAAATGAATAATAAATCATGAATTGAATCATGAATCATAAATTGAATTATGAATCATAAATTGAATCATGAATCATGATTCAAATCATGAATCTTAAATTGAATCATCAATTGAATCATGAATCATGAAATGTATCATGAATCAAGAATCATGATACATAAATTGAATCATGAATCATGAATCATGAATCGAAACATGAATCATGAATCATGAATCATGAATTGAATCATGAATCATGAATTGAATCATGAATCATTAATCATAAATTAAATCATGAATCATCAATTTAATCATGAATCATGAATCATGAAATGAATCATGAATTGAATCATGAATTGAAACATGAATCATGAATCATGAATTAAATCATGAATCATGAATTAAATCATGAATCATGAATTGAATCATGAAATGAATAATGAATCATGAAATGAATTATGAATTGAATCACAAATCATGAATCATGAAATGAATCATGAATTGAATCATGAATTGAATCATGAATCATAAAATAAATAAATAAATCATATATTGAATCATGAATCGAATCATGAATCATGAATCATGAATCATAAATTGAATAATGAATCATGAATCATGAATCGAATCATGAATCATGAATCATGAATCATAAATTGAATCATGAATCATGAATCATGAATCGAATCATGAATCATGAATCGAATCATGAATCATGAATCGAATCATGAATCATGAATCATGAATTAAATCATGAATCGAATCATGAATCATGAATTGAACCATGAATCATGAATCATGAATTGAATAATGAAACATGAGTCGTGAATTGAATCATGAATCATGAATCATGAATTGAATCATGAATCATGAATTGAATCATGAATCATGAATTGAATCATGAATCATGAGTCATGAATCATGAATCATAAATCATGAATTGAATCATGAATCATGAATTGAATCATGAATTATGAATCATAAATTCAATCATGAATCATAAATCATGAATTGAATCATGAATCATGGATCATGAATTGAATCATAAAATGAATCATGAATTATGAATTGAATCATGAATCATGAATTGAATCATGAATCATGAATCATAAATTGAATCATGAATCATGAATCATAAATCATGAATTGAATCATGAATCATGAATCGTGAATTGAATCATGAATCATGAAATGAATCATGAATTGAATCATGAATCATAAATCATGAAATGAATTATGAATTGAATCTTGAATCTTGAATTGAAACATGAATCATGAATCATGAATTGAATCATGAATCATTAAATGAATAATGAATCATGAAATGAATGATGAAATGAATAATAAATCATGAATTGAATCATGAATCATAAATTGAATTATGAATCATAAATTGAATCATGAATCATGATTCAAATCATGAATCATGAATCATAAATTAAATCATCAATTGAATCATGAATCATGAAATGAATCATGAATCAAGAATCATGATACTTAAATTGAATCATGAATCATGAATCATGAATCGAAACATGAATCATGAAATATGAATCATGAATTGAATCATGAATCATGAATCATGAATTGAATCATGAATCATTAATCATGAATTAAATCATGAATCATCAATTTAATCATGAATCATGAATCATGAAATGAATCATGAATTGAATCATGAATCATGAATCGAATCATGAATCATGAATCATGAATCGAATCATGAATCATGAATCATGAATCATGAATCATGAATCGAATCATGAATCATGAATTGAATCATGAATCATGAATCATGAATTAAATCATGAATCGAATCATGAATCATGTTTTGAATCATAAATTGTATTATGAATATTAAATAAATCATGAATTGAATCTTGAATTGAATCTTGAGTCATGAATTGAATGATGAATCATGATTCAAATCATGAATCATGAATTGAATCATGAATCATGAATCATGAATTGAATCATGAATCATGAGTCGTGAATTGAATCATGAATCATGAATCATGAATTGAATCATGAATCATGAATCATGAATTGAATCATGAATCATGAATTGAATCATGAATCATGAGTCATGAATTATGAATCATAAATCATGAATTGAATCATGAATCATGAATTGAATCATGAATCATGAATCATACATTGAATCATCAAATGAATCATGAATAAGGAATCATGAAATGAATCATGAATCATAAATTGAATCATAAATCATGAATTGAACCATGAATCATGAATTGAATCATGAATCATGAATCGAATTATGAATCATAAATCATGAAATGAATCATAAATCATGAATTGAATCATGAATCATGAATCATGAATTGAATCTTGAATCATGAATTGAATCATGAATCATGAAATGAATAATGAATCATGAATTGAATCATGGATCATAAATTGAATCATGAATAATGAATCATGAATTGAATCATGAATCATGATTCAAATCATGAATCATGAATTGAATCATGAATCATGAATCAGGAACCATGAATTGAATCATGAATCATGAATTGAATCATGAATCGAATCATAAATCATGAATCGAATCATGAATCATGAATTGAATCATCAATTGAATCATGAATCATGAATTGAATCATAAATTGAATCATTAATCGAATCATGAATCATGAATTGAATCATGAATCGAATCATAAATCATGAATCAAATCATGAATTGAATCATCAATTGAATCATGAATCATGAATTGAATCATAAATTGAATCATCAATTTAATCATGAATCATGAATCATGAAATGAATCATGAATTGAATCATGAATTGAAACATGAATCATGAATCATGAATTAAATCATGAATCATGAATTAAATCATGAATCATGAATTGAATCATGAAATGAATAATGAATCATGAAATGAATTATGAATTGAATCACAAATCATGAATCATGAATCGAATCATGAATCATGTTTTGAATCATAAATTGTATTATGAATATTAAATAAATCATGAATTGAATCTTGAATTGAATCTTGAGTCATGAATTGAATGATGAATCATGATTCAAATCATGAATCATGAATTGAATCATGAATCATGAATCATGAATTGAATCATGAATCATGAGTCGTGAATTGAATCATGAATCATGAATCATGAATTGAATCATGAATCATGAATCATGAATTGAATCATGAATCATGAATTGAATCATGAATCATGAGTCATGAATTATGAATCATAAATCATGAATTGAATCATGAATCATGAATTGAATCATGAATCATGAATCATACATTGAATCATCAAATGAATCATGAATAAGGAATCATGAAATGAATCATGAATCATAAATTGAATCATAAATCATGAATTGAACCATGAATCATGAATTGAATCATGAATCATGAATCGAATTATGAATCATAAATCATGAAATGAATCATAAATCATGAATTGAATCATGAATCATGAATTGAATCTTGAATCATGAATTGAATCATGAATCATGAAATGAATAATGAATCATGAATTGAATCATGGATCATAAATTGAATCATGAATAATGAATCATGAATTGAATCATGAATCATGATTCAAATCATGAATCATGAATTGAATCATGAATCATGAATCAGGAACCATGAATTGAATCATGAATCATGAATTGAATCATGAATCGAATCATAAATCATGAATCGAATCATGAATCATGAATTGAATCATCAATTGAATCATGAATCATGAATTGAATCATAAATTGAATCATTAATCGAATCATGAATCATGAATTGAATCATGAATCGAATCATAAATCATGAATCAAATCATCAATTGAATCATCAATTGAATCATGAATCATGAATTGAATCATAAATTGAATCATCAATTTAATCATGAATCATGAATCATGAAATGAATCATGAATTGAATCATGAATTGAATCATGAATCATAAAATAAATAATAAATCATGAATTAAATCATGAATCATGAAATGAATCATGAATCATGAATCATGAATTAAATCATGAATCGAATCATGAATCATGTATTGAATCATAAATTGTATTATGAATATTAAATAAATCATGAATTGAATCTTGAGTCATGAATTGAATGATGAATCATGATTCAAATCATGAATCATGAATTGAATCATGAATCATGAATCATAAATTGAATCATGAATCATGAATCATGAATTGAATCATGAATCATGAATTGAATCATGAATCATGAGTCATGAATTATGAATCATAAATCATGAATTGAATCATGAATCATGAATTGAATCATGAATCATGAATCATACATTGAATCATCAAATGAATGATGAATAAGGAATCATGAAATGAATCATGAATCATAAATTGAATCATAAATCATGAATTGAATCATGAATCATGAATTGAATCATGAATCATGAATCAAATTATGAATCATAAATCATGAAATGAATCATAAATCATGAATTGAATCATGAATCATGAATCATGAATTGAATCTTGAATCATGAATTGAATCATGAATCATGAAATGAATAATGAATCATGAATTGAATCATGGATCATAAATTGAATCATGAATAATGAATCATGAATTGAATCATGAATCATGATTCAAATCATGAATCATGAATTGAATCATGAATCATGAATCATGAACCATGAATTGAATCATGAATCATGAATTGAATCATGAATCGAATCATAAATCATGAATCGAATCATGAATCATGAATTGAATCATCAATTGAATCATGAATCATGAATTGAATCATAAATTGAATCATTAATCGAATCATGAATCATGAATTGAATCATGAATCGAATCATAAATCATGAATCGAATCATGAATTGAATCATCAATTGAATCATGAATCATGAATTGAATCATATATTGAATCATCAATTTAATCATGAATCATGAATCATGAATTGAATCATGAATTGAAACATGAATCATGAATCATGAATTAAATCATGAATCATGAATTAAAACATGAATCATGAATTGAATCATGAAATGAATAATGAATCATGAAATGAATTATGAATTGAATCACAAATCATGAATCATGAAATGAATCATGAATTGAATCATGAATTGAATCATGAATCATAAAATAAATAATAAATCATGAATTGAATCATGAATCATGAAATGAATCATGAATCATAAATTGAATCATGAATCATGAATCATGAATCGAATCATGAATCATGAATCGAATCATGAATCATGAATCGAATCATGAATCATGAATTGAATCATAAATTGTATCATGAATTATGAAATAAATCATGAATTGAATCATGAATTGAATCTTGAGTCATGAATTGAATGATGAATCATGATTCAAATCATGAATCATGAATTGAACCATGAATCATGAATCATGAATTGAATCATGAAACATGAGTCGTGAATTGAATCATGAATCATGAATTGAATCATGAATCATGAATCATGAATCATGAATTGAATCATGAATCATGAATTGAATCATGAATCATGAGTCATGAATCATGAATCATAAATCATGAATTGAATCATGAATCATGAATCGAATCATGAATCATAAATCATGAATTGAATCATGAATCATGGATCATGAATTGAATCATAAAATGAATCATGAATTATGAATTGAATCATGAATCATGAATTGAATCATGAATCATGAATCATAAATTGAATCATGAATCATGAATCATGAATCGAATCATGAATCATAAATCATGAATTGAATCATGAATCATGAATCGTGAATTGAATCATGAATCATGAAATGAATCATGAATTGAATCATGAATCATAAATCATGAAATGAATTATGAATTGAATCTTGAATCTTGAATTGAAACATGAATCATGAATCATGAATTGAATCATGAATCATTAAATGAATAATGAATCATGAAATGAATGATGAAATGAATAATAAATCATGAATTGAATCATGAATCATAAATTGAATTATGAATCATAAATTGAATCATGAATCATGATTCAAATCATGAATCATGAATCATGAATCATAAATTAAATCATCAATTGAATCATGAATCATGAAATGAATCATGAATCAAGAATCATGATACTTAAATTGAATCATGAATCATGAATCATGAATCGAAACATGAATCATGAATCATGAATCATGAATTGAATCATGAATCATGAATCATGAATTGAATCATGAATCATTAATCATGAATTAAATCATGAATCATCAATTTAATCATGAATCATGAATCGAATCATGAATCATGAATCGAATCATGAATCATGAATCATGAATTAAATCATGAATCGAATCATGAATCATGAATCGAATCATGAATCATGAATCGAATCATGAATCATGAATCATGAATTAAATCATGAATCGAATCATGAATCATGAATTGAATCATAAATTGTATCATGAATTATGAAATAAATCATGAATTGAATCATGAATTGAATCTTGAGTCATGAATTGAATGATGAATCATTATTTAAATCATGAATCATGAATTGAACCATGAATCATGAATCATGAATTGAATCAGGAAACATGAGTCGTGAATTGAATCATGAATCATGAATCATGAATTGAATCATGAATCATGAATTGAATCATGAATCATGAATTGAATAATGAATCATGAGTCATGAATCATGAATCATAAATCATGAATTGAATCATGAATCATGAATTGAATCATGAATCATGAATCATAAATTGAATCATGAATCATGAATCGAATCATGAATCATAAATCATGAATTGAATCATGAATCATGGATCATGAATTGAATCATAAAATAAATCATAAATTATGAATTGAATCATGAATCATGAATTGAATCATGAATCATGAATCATAAATTGAATCATGAATCATGAATCGAATCATGAATCATAAATAATGAATTGAATCATGAATCATGAATCGTGAATTGAATCATGAATCATGAAATGAATCATGAATTGAATCATGAATCATAAATCATGAAATGAATTATGAATTGAATCTTGAATCTTGAATTGAAACATGAATCATGAATCATGAATTGAATCATGAATCATTAAATGAATAATGAATCATGAAATGAATGATGAAATGAATAATAAATCATGAATTGAATCATAAATCATAAATTGAATTATGATTCATAAATTGAATCATGAATCATGATTCAAATTATGAATCATGAATCATAAATTAAATCATCAATTGAATCATGAATCAAGAAATGAATCATGAATCAAGAATCATGATACTTAAATTGAATCATGAATCATGAATCATGATTTGAAACATGAATCATGAATTATGAATCATGAATTAAATCATGAATCATAATTCATGAATTGAATCATGAATCATTAATCATGAATTAAATCATGAATCATCAATTTAATCATGAATCATGAATCATGAAATGAATCATGAATTGAATCATGAATCATGAATCGAATCATGAATCATGAATCATGAATCAAATCATGAATCATGAATCATGAATCGAATCATGAATCATGAATCGAATCATGAATCATGAATCATGAATTAAATCATGAATCGAATCATGAATCATGTATTGAATCATAAATTGTATCATGAATTATGAAATAAATCATGAATTGAATCTTGAATTGAATCTTGAGTCATGAATTGAATGATGAATCATGATTCAAATCATGAATCATGAATTGAATCATGAATCATGAATTGAATAATGAATCATGAGTCGTGAATTGAATCATGAATCATGAATCATGAATTGAATCATGAGTCATGAATCATGAATTGAATCATGAATCATGAATTGAATCATGAATCATGAATCATAAATTGAATCATCAAATGAATCATGAATAAGGAATCATGAAATGAATCATGAATCATAAATTGAATCATAAATCATGAATTGAATCATGAATCATGAATTGAATCATGAATCATGAATCGAATTATGAATCATAAATCATGAAATGAATCATAAATCATGAATTGAATCATGAATCATAAATCATGAATTGAATCTTGAATCATGAATTGAATCATGAATCATGAAATGAATAATGAATCGAATCATAAATCATGAATCGAATCATGAATCATGAATTGAATCATCAATTGAATCATGAATCATGAATTGAATCATAAATTGAATCATTAATCGAATCATGAATCATGAATTGAATCATGAATCGAATCATAAATCATGAATCAAATCATGAATCATGAATTGAATCATCAATTGAATCATGAATCATGAATTGAATCATAAATTGAATAATCAATTTAATCATGAATCATGAATCATGAAATGAATCATGAATTGAATCATGAATTGAAACATGAATCATGAATCATGAATTAAATCATGAATCATGAATTAAATCATGAATCATGAATTGAATCATGAAATGAATAATGAATCATGAAATGAATTATGAATTGAATCACAAATCATGAATCATGAAATGAATCATGAATTGAATCATGAATTGAATCATGAATCATAAAATAAATAATAAATCATGAATCGAATCATGAATCATGAATTAAATCATGAATCATGAAATGAATCATGAATTGAATCATAAATTGTATCATGAATTATGAAATAAACCATGAATTGAATCATGATTTGAATCTTGAGTCATGAATTGAAAGATGAATCATGATTCAAATCATGAATCATGAATTGAACCATGAATCATGAATCATAATTTGAATCATGAAACATGAGTCGTGAATTGAATCATGAATCATGAATCATGAATTGAATCATGAATCATGAATCATGAATCGAATCATGAATCATAAATCATGAATTGAATCATGAATCATGGATCATGAATTGAATTATAAAATGAATCATGAATCATGAATTGAATCATGAATCATGAATTAAATCATGAATCATGAATTGAATCATGAATCATGAATCATAAATTGAATCATGAATCATGAATCATGAATCGAATCATGAATCATAAATCATGAATTGAATCATGAATCATGAATCGTGAATTGAATCATGAATCAAGAAATGAATCATGAATTGAATCATGAATCATAAATCATGAAATGAATTATGAATTGAATCTGGAACATTGAATTGAAACATGAATCATGAATCATGAATTGAATCATGAATCATTAAATGAATAATGAATCATGAAATGAATGATGAAATGAATAATAAATCATGAATCAAATCATGAATCATGAATTGAATCATCAATTGAATCATGAATCATGAATTGAATCATAAATTGAATAATCAATTTAATCATGAATCATGAATCATGAAATGAATCATGAATTGAATCATGAATTGAAACATGAATCATGAATCATGAATTAAATCATGAATCATGAATTAAATCATGAATCATGAATTGAATCATGAAATGAATAATGAATCATGAAATGAATTATGAATTGAATCACAAATCATGAATCATGAAATGAATCATGAATTGAATCATGAATTGAATCATGAATCATAAAATAAATAATAATTCATGAATTGAATCATGAATCATGAAATGAATCATGAATCATGAATCATAAATTGAATCATGAATCATGAATCATGAATCGAATCATGAATCATGAATCATGAATTAAATCATGAATCATGAAATGAATCATGAATTGAATCATAAATTGTATCATGAATTATGAAATAAATCATGAATTGAATCATGATTTGAATCTTGAGTCATGAATTGAAAGATGAATCATGATTCAAATCATGAATCATGAATTGAACCATGAATCATGAATCATGAATTGAATCATGAAACATGAGTCGTGAATTGAATCATGAATCATGAATCATGAATTGAATCATGAATCATGAATCATGAATCGAATCATGAATCATAAATCATGAATTGAATCATGAATCATGGATCATGAATTGAATTATAAAATGAATCATGAATCATGAATTGAATCATGAATCATGAATTAAATCATGAATCATGAATTGAATCATGAATCATGAATCATAAATTGAATCATGAATCATGAATCATGAATCGAATCATGAATCATAAATCATGAATTGAATCATGAATCATGAATCGTGAATTGAATCATGAATCATGAAATGAATCATGAATTGAATCATGAATCATAAATCATGAAATGAATTATGAATTGAATCTGGAACATTGAATTGAAACATGAATCATGAATCATGAATTGAATCATGAATCATTAAATGAATAATGAATCATGAAATGAATGATGAAATGAATAATAAATCATGAGCTGAATCATGAAACATAAATTGAATTATGAATCATAAATTGAATCATGAATCATGATTCAAATCATGAATCATGAATCATGAATCATAAACTGAATCATCAATTGAATCATGAATCATGAAATGAATCATAAATCAAGAATCATGATACATAAATTGAATCATGAATCATGAATCATGAATCGAAACATGAATCATGAATCATGAATCATGAATTGAATCATGAATCATGAATTGAATCATGAATCATTAATCATAAATTAAATCATGTATCATCAATTTAATCATGAATCATGAATCATGAAATGAATCATGAATTGAATCATGAATTGAAACATGAATAATGAAATGAATCATGAATCATGAATTAAATCATGAATCATGAATTAAATCATGAATCATGAATTAAATCATGAATCATGAATTGAATCATGAATTGAATGATGAATTGAATCATAAATCATAAAATAAATAATAAATCATGAATTGAATCATGAATCATGAAATGAATCATGAATCATGAATCATAAATTGAATCATGAATCATGAATCGAATCATGAATCATGAATCATGAATCGAATCATGAATCATGAATCATGAATCGAATCATGAATCAAGAATCGAATCATGAATCATGAATCATGAATTAAATCATGAATCGAATCATGAATCATGAATTGAATCATGAATCATGAATTGAATCATCAATTGAATCATGAATCATGAATTGAATCACAAATTGAATAATCAATTTAATCATGAATCATGAATCATGAAATGAATCATGAATTGAATCATGAATTGAAACATGAATCATGAATCATGAATTAAATCATGAATCATGAATTAAATCATGAATCATGAATTGAATCATGAAATGAATAATGAATCATGAAATGAATTATGAATTGAATCACAAATCATGAATCATGAAATGAATCATGAATTGAATCATGAATTGAATCATGAATCATAAAATAAATAATAAATCATGAATTGAATCATGAATCATGAAATGAATCATGAATCATGAATCATAAATTGAATCATGAATCATGAATCATGAATCGAATCATGAATCATGAATCATGAATTAAATCATGAATCATGAAATGAATCATGAATTGAATCATAAATTGTATCATGAATTATGAAATAAATCATGAATTGAATCATGATTTGAATCTTGAGTCATGAATTGAAAGATGAATCATGATTCAAATCATGAATCATGAATTGAACCATGAATCATGAATCATGAATTGAATCATGAAACATGAGTCGTGAATTGAATCATGAATCATGAATCATGAATTGAATCATGAATCATGAATCATGAATCGAATCATGAATCATAAATCATGAATTGAATCATGAATCATGGATCATGAATTGAATTATAAAATGAATCATGAATCATGAATTGAATCATGAATCATGAATTAAATCATGAATCATGAATTGAATCATGAATCATGAATCATAAATTGAATCATGAATCATGAATCATGAATCGAATCATGAATCATAAATCATGAATTGAATCATGAATCATGAATCGTGAATTGAATCATGAATCATGAAATGAATCATGAATTGAATCATGAATCATGAATCATGAATTGAATCATGAATCATTAAATGAATAATGAATCATGAAATGAATGATGAAATGAATAATAAATCATGAGCTGAATCATGAAACATAAATTGAATTATGAATCATAAATTGAATCATGAATCATGATTCAAATCATGAATCATGAATCATGAATCATAAACTGAATCATCAATTGAATCATGAATCATGAAATGAATCATGAATCAAGAATCATGATACATAAATTGAATCATGAATCATGAATCATGAATCGAAACATGAATCATGAATCATGAATCATGAATTGAATCATGAATCATGAATCATGAATTGAATCATGAATCATTAATCATAAATTAAATCATGTATCATCAATTTAATCATGAATCATGAATCATGAAATGAATCATGAATTGAATCATGAATTGAAACATGAATAATGAAATGAATCATGAATCATGAATTAAATCATGAATCATGAATTAAATCATGAATCATGAATTAAATCATGAATCATTAATTGAATCATGAATTGAATGATGAATTGAATCATAAATCATAAAATAAATAATAAATCATGAATTGAATCATGAATCATGAAATGAATCATGAATCATGAATCATAAATTGAATCATGAATCATGAATCGAATCATGAATCATGAATCATGAATCGAATCATGAATCATGAATCATGAATCGAATCATGAATCAAGAATCGAATCATGAATCATGAATCATGAATTAAATCATGAATCGAATCATGAATCATGAATTGAATCATGAATCATGAATTGAATCATAAATTGTATCATGAATTATGAAATAAATCATGAATTGAATCATGAATTGAATCTTGAGTCATGAATTGAATGATGAATCATGATTCAAATCATGAATCATGAATCATGAATTGAATCATGAATCATGAGTTGTGAATTGAATCATGAATCATGAATCATGAATTGAATCATGAATCATGAATCATGAATTGAATCATGAATCATGAATTGAATCATGAATCATGAATTGAATCATGAATCATAAAATGAATCTTGAATCATGAATTGAATCATGAATCATGAATTGAATCATGAATCATGAATCATAAATTGAATCATGAATCATGAATCATGAATCGAATCATGAATCATAAATCATAAATTGAATCATGAATCATGAATCGTGAATTGAATCATGAATCATGAAATGAATCATGAATTGAATCATGAATCATAAATCATGAAATGAATTATGAATTGAATCTTGAATCATGAATCATATATTGAATCAAGAATCATGAATCAAATCATGAATCATAAATCATAAATTGAATCATAAATCATGAATCGTGAATTGAATCATGAATCATGAAATGAATCATGAATTGAATCATGAATCATAAATCATGAAATGAATTATGAATTGAATCTTGAATCTTGAATTGAAACATGAATCATGAATCATAAATTGAATCATGAATCATTAAATGAATAATGAATCATGAAATGAATGATGAAATGAATAATTAATCATGAATTGAATCATGAATCATAAATTGAATTATGAATCATAAATTGAATCATGAATCATGATTCAAATCATGAATCATGAATCATGAATCATAAATTGAATCATCAATTGAATCATGAATCATGAAATGAATCATGAATCAAGAATCATGATACATAAATTGAATCATGAATCAAAACATGAATCATGAATCATGAATCATGAATTGAATCATGAATCATGAATTGAATCATGAATCATTAATCATGAATTAAATCATGAATCATCAATTTAATCATGAATCATGAATCATGAAATGAATCATGAATTGAAACATGAATCATGAAATGAATCATGAATCATGAATTAAATCATGAATCATGAATTAAATCATGAATCATGAATTAAATCATGAATCATGAATTGAATCATGAATTGAATGATGAATTGAATCATAAATCATAAAATAAATAATAAATCATGAATTGAATCATGAATCATGAAATGAATCATGAATCATGAATCATAAATTGAATCATGAATCATGAATCGAATCATGAATCATGAATCATGAATCGAATCATGAATCATGAATCATGAATCGAATCATGAATCAAGAATCGAATCATGAATCATGAATCATGAATTAAATCATGAATCGAATCATGAATCATGAATTGAATCATGAATCATGAATTGAATCATAAATTGTATCATGAATTATGAAATAAATCATGAATTGAATCATGAATTGAATCTTGAGTCATGAATTGAATGATGAATCATGATTCAAATCATGAATCATGAATCATGAATTGAATCATGAATCATGAGTTGTGAATTGAATCATGAATCATGAATCATGAATTGAATCATGAATCATGAATCATGAATTGAATCATGAATCATGAATTGAATCATGAATCATAAATCATAAATTAATTCATGAATCATGAATCGTGAATTGAATCATGAATCATGAAATGAATCATGAATTGAATCATGAATCATAAATCATGAAATGAATTATGAATTGAATCTTGAATCATGAATCATAAATTGAATCATGAATCATGAATCATGATTCGAATCATGAATCATAAATCATAAATTGAATCATGAATCATGAATCGTGAATTGAATCATGAATCATGAAATGAATCATGAATTAAATCATGAATCATAAATCATGAAATGAATTATGAATTGAATCTTGAATCTTGAATTGAAACATGAATCATGAATCATGAATTGAATCATGAATCATTAAATGAATAATGAATCATGAAATGAATGAAAAAATGAATAATAAATCATGAATTGAATCATGAATCATAAATTGAATTATGAATCATAAATTGAATCATGAATCATGATTCAAATCATGAATCATGAATCATGAATCATAAATTGAATCATCAATTGAATTATGAATCATGAAATGAATCATGAATCAAGAATCATGATACATAAATTGAATCATGAATCATGAATCAAAACATGAATCATGAATCATGAATCATGAATTGAATCATGAATCATGAATTATGAACTGAATCATGAATCATGAATCATGAATTGAATCATGAATCATTAATCATGAATTAAATCATGAATCATCAATTTAATCATGAATCTTGAATCATGAAATGAATCATGAATTGAATCATGAATTGAAAACATGAATCATGAAATGAATCATGAATCATGAATTAAATCATGAAGCATGAATTAAATCATGAATCATGAATTGAATCATGAAATGAATAATGAATCATGAAATGAATTATGAATTGAATCACAAATCATGAATCATGAAATGAATCATGAATTGAATCATGAATTGAATCATGAATCATAAAATAAATAATAAATCATGAATTGAATCATGAATCATGAAATGAATCATGAATCATGAATCATAAATTGAATCATGAATCATGAATCATGAATCGAATCATGAATCATTAATCATGAATTGAATCATGATTCATGAATTTAATGATGAATCATGAATCATGAAAAGAATCATGAATTGAAACATGAATCATGAAATGAATCATGAATCCTGAATTAAATCATGAATTATGAAATGAATCACGAATCATGAATCATGAATTGAATCATGCATCATGAATCATGAATCGAATCATGAATTGAATCATGAATCATGAGTCATGAATCATGAATCATAAATCATGAATTGAATCATGAATCATGAATTGAATCATGAATCATGAATCATAAATTGAATCATCTAATGAATCATGAATAAGGAATAATGAAATGAATCATGAATCATAAATTGAATCATGAATCATGAATTGAATCATGAATCATGAATTGAATCATGAATCATGAATCGAATTATGAATCATAAATCATGAAATGAATCATAAATCATGAATCATGAATCATGAATTGAATCTTGAATCATGAATTGAATCATGAATCATGAAATGAATCATGAATTGAATCATGAATCATAAATTGAATCATGAATAATGAATCATGAATTGAATCATGAATCATGATTCAAATCATGAATCATGAATCATGAATTGAATCATGAATCATGAATCATGAACCATGAATTGAATCATGAATCATGAATTGAATCATGAATCATGAATCGAATCATAAATCATGAATCGAATCATGAATCATGAATTGAATCATGAATTGAATCATGAATCATGAATTGAATCATAAATTGAATCATTAATCGAATCATGAATCATGAATTGAATCATAAATTGAATCAAGAATCATGAAATAAATCATAAATTGAATCATGAATTAAATCTTGAATCATGAATTGAATCATGAATCATGAAATTAATAATGAATCATGAATTAAATCATGAATCATAAATTGAATCATTAATCATGAATTGAATCATGAATCATGAATCATGAATTGAATCATGAATCATGAATCATGAATTGAATCATGAAATGTATGATAAATCATGAATTGAATCATGAATCATGATGTGAGTCATGAATCATGAGTCATGAATCGAATCATGAATTATGAATTGAATCATGAATCATGAATCATGAATCATAAATTGAATCATTAATTGAATCATGAATCATGAAATGAATCATGAATCAAGAATCATGATACATAAATAGAATCATGAATCATGAATCATGAATCGAAACATGAATCATGAATCATGAATCATGAATTGAATCATGAATCATGAATCATGAATTGAATCATGAATCATTAATCATGAATTGAATCATGAATCATGAATTTAATTATGAATTATGAATCATGAAATGAATCATGAATTGAAACATGAATCATGAAATGAATCATGAATCATGAATTAAATCATGAATCATAAATTGAATCATGAATCATGAATCATGAATCGAATCATGAATCATAAATCATGAATTGAATCATGAATAATGAATCGTGAATTGAATCATGAATCATGAATCATGAAATGAATCATGAATTGAATCATGAATCATAAATCATGAAATGAATTATGAATTAAATCTTGAATCATGAATTGTAACATAAATCATGAATCATGAATTGAATCATGAATCATAAAATGAATTATGAATCATGAATTGAATCATGCATCATGAATTGAATCATGAATCATGAATAGAATCATGAATCATGAATCATAAATTGAATCATGAATGATGAATCATGAATCGAATCATGAATCATAAATCATGAATTGAATCATGAATCATGGATCGAATCATGAATTGAATCATGAATCATGAGTCATGAATCATGAATCATAAATCATGAATTGAATCATGAATCATGAATTGAATCATGAATCATGAATCATAAATTGAATCATCTAATGAATCATGAATAAGGAATAATGAAATGAATCATGAATCATAAATTGAATCATGAATCATGAATTGAATCATGAATCATGAATTGAATCATGAATCATGAATCGAATTATGAATCATAAATCATGAAATGAATCATAAATCATGAATCATGAATCATGAATTGAATCTTGAATCATGAATTGAATCATGAATCATGAAATGAATCATGAATTGAATCATGAATCATAAATTGAATCATGAATAATGAATCATGAATTGAATCATGAATCATGATTCAAATCATGAATCATGAATCATGAATTGAATCATGAATCATGAATCATGAACCATGAATTGAATCATGAATCATGAATTGAATCATGAATCATGAATCGAATCATAAATCATGAATCGAATCATGAATCATGAATTGAATCATGAATTGAATCATGAATCATGAATTGAATCATAAATTGAATCATTAATCGAATCATGAATCATGAATTGAATCATAAATTGAATCAAGAATCATGAAATAAATCATAAATTGAATCATGAATTAAATCTAGAATCATGAATTGAATCATGAATCATGAAATTAATAATGAATCATGAATTAAATCATGAATCATAAATTGAATCATTAATCATGAATTGAATCATGAATCATGAATCATGAATTGAATCATGAATCATGAATCATGAATTGAATCATGAAATGTATGAT